>NW_010316960.1:35525-77036 GCF_000700745.2 Antrostomus carolinensis | reverse complement strand
AGGCTACAAGTGTTATGCTGCATTTGTCCCATCCAGCTCTACCAAGCCAGGCAGTTCAAATGGCAAATGACTTCTATAAGCCCTTCTTCCCACCAAGCTCTCACTCTACACATCGAGGCCTGGCAACAGTGGAGCTGTAAAAGGCCCATGCTGTGCTCTGAAAGTCACACATGGCAACTCTTGTTCTAAAATCATGTTTATTTCTCATTCTCGCTACAAAGCAGTACCGTGACAGGTCAGGTCCCACTGCATGTAAGTGTTGCCAAACACTGACTCCATTCCCCTTTATTCCATTTCTGACTAGCTTTTCTAAACAGTGTTTCACGGCCAAAATCATTTGCTGAGCTGAAGCAAGTAGCATATCACATTGCTATTGTCAATGTTTCTCCATGATTTTGTGAGGAAAATCTCCTATAGTCGATACATTATCTCTTGTTTTCTGTAATGCTAACTTCCATGAGGGGACAAATCTCCTGCTCCATGGTAAAACTGATGCTATTATATGTATCTCTTGCTAACAATGAAATGTTGAAGTCAGTGGAAATGTGATCATTAATTTCTTCTGAGTCTTGACTATGAATTCTAAAGCTATTAGGGATTCTAGGAATATGGGGAAAGTATCAGAAAACCCCAGGATTTCATACTCTGGAAACATGAACTCATTTTTCTTTTGTGTTTGCATCATTTTATTTTCATTTTCAATCAATTTTTTGAACTTTATGAAGTAACATTCTCTCTGCTTTACATGTCAACTGCTTTAGAGATCAGCCTTCCTCACTTAGACACATGTCAAAAGAGAGTAAGAGCTGATTGTTACTCATAGAAATAACAATATTTTTGGTATTCTTGCCAATAAATTCCACTCCTGATATGCAAAGCTATAAGCAAAGGAGATCAGTTCAGAAAAATCTGGCCAAGGCTAGCCACTGTAGTCATTGCATACCAAAGGCCATTGTGGCTCCCAACTGAAAGCATGAAAGGTGAGGAAGTCTCCGTTAGCCTTCAGTTGCTTTGCAAATACTAGTTGCTAGTGAAAGATCAAAAAAATAGGAAAGGTGGAGAGGTAAGTTATACCACATCTGTGAGAACAATAGTAAAGCAATAGCAACTTAAATAAATTGCAATAGTAAAGCAAAAAAATATTACTTTTTAAAGTGTTTTACCATTTGCATTTTATTCCTTGAGACAGAGAGATAAGTGTGTGCTCATGGAGGGTACTCAGTGATCAGTGTCTGTTAAGGTGATCATGATATGTTGCAGACTTGGAAGATGCAAAACCACTGATGCAATTTTATCCAGATATGATGCTTAAAATTGAGAGTGCTTGGCTCTCCTAGTGGACTGAACACAGTCCTGCTCTTCTGTCTGTTGATAAAATGCACAGTTGTATTGTTGTCCATGGGTACTCGCATAAGTGCTGGGGAAGAGGCAGGAGTCTTTATTTGACAGACACTTACCTACCAGACAGCCATGTGGATTATATGACAATCTTTTTAAGGTAATTGCAGATGCAGAAGCAAAGGGTAACATGGATAATCCCTGAGCCCTAAGGGAAGCATGTATAAGCAAAACTTTTGCAGATTACCTTGTGAGTAGATATACTGATTTTAATCACTTTTGTATAGCAAATTGCATCACTGTGGTTACACACCATGGTTCACAGTTATGAGGCAAACCCTCCCTGAGCTCTTTATGAGTTTGAAGAAGAGAACAGATCTGAATCCCTATTGTCTGAAGCTTTTCTGAACTAGAATTTAATATTGCTCCTACAAACATGAAGTTATTGGATTGAAACCAGTGTGTTATTTCCTTTGCTGTTAAGCATTTCCTACTTTGGGAGAATAATGTTCTCAATTTCAGCTGAATGGTTTCTTTCAAGATATAAGATAAGGCCCATCAAATCACATTGGTTTATAATTATTCGGATAGTGTTTTCTGCCTTGGTGGAGGTACTGGAATTATGAAGGTTGCTGGCAGTAGAGGTAGAGATAGAGCTCATCATTCATTGTCTCCATGGATGAAGCTGAGCTGTCTCTAGGTTTTGGGAAAGGACACAGTCCCTGTTCATTACATGAAACCTCCGGTGAATTGGTTTGGTACTCAGGAGATCAAAATCTTTCCACTCTTTGGTATGGGAAAAGCATGTGTATATCTGCTGCTGAAGTCCTCTCTTCCTGCTGGCCAAATCCTTGTGCTGGTCAAATGCAGTAATTACTGACAGGACAAGAAAAGAGTAGTGTCCTTTGTTCACAGTATGGTGTTTCAAGGCAATGTCAGCCCTGGCTTCAGAAAATAAAACTGATGAACAAAGCAGGGAAATCGAAAACATGACGTGTCAAAAGGAATAAACCTTTGGATGATTCTGTCTCCATCTTACTATACAAAATAATTCCTGAACTAATTCTCACCCTGCGTGGCAGCAGTATGGGGAAGAGATGGTTGATGATAAAATAAAGCAGAGAGGCATCTTCTAAAGCCAAAAGTTGCTCCTCTCCAAATCTGAGTCCCCCAAGAAAATATGAGTGGAGTCAGGAAGAGAAGGCTGGAGTCCCCACTCTAGTAATCTTTCCTAGGACTGCTCCAGGGTTATTCACCACCCTGTTCCCCATTTCTGCAGCACTCACCACAGTCAAAGAGCAGATGTCATAGATCATAGTCCGTGGAAGCTGATCCTCTTCAGCAATACCTAAATATATATTATATCTTGCTATCTACTTAAAGTCTTAAAGTTGTCTTTTTCCACCACATTTTCATTTTCTTTTGTGATAAAAATAATAATAAAAAAAATAGTAGCAGCATTTGAGACTCCCCAACAGAATCTTTATTGTTATATAGAGATTTTTGTAACAGTTTTGCTTTCGCGTTTTCTGTTTAGATTCCATGGCTTTCACAATTATATCAGAGTGGGACCATCAGCTGAACAACTGAACTTGCTCTCTGAAGCCTACAAACTTTGTGGGACTTGTTTACCAGGCTAATGAATTCTGGCAAAGAAGCAGCTGTAGATTTTCAATTAACGGATTTGCACAGAGCCCTAATACCTGACCTGAACTTTTTGCTAGTTGGAAAATTACCGCATTCTTCTTTTAAATCCTTACCTTTCTCAGCTCTTAATATATCCAAATAAGAATAATTGCCTTTAAACCCTCCCAATCCAGTCATAAAATTTTCATGAGGCAGTTCAAAAGTCCTTCTACAGAGTAGTTTGCTTGACCATAGAGAGACCATCTAGAAAATCAAGTCTAGAAAATACAACTGATTTGTGGTGAACATCTCAAATACCAGAAAGTTAGATATCATAAGTTTAGAGATCCAATCTCCTCTGTTTGCAACCTTAGGCATCTGACAGCCTTCTTCTGTCCTTTGGAGTTGTGAATCTGTCAGGACCTCATGCCTCTTAACTGTTTCACCCAGGCACCTTCTTTGTTCATCAAATATCTCCATGCAGCTCAGGGGTGCTTTCTTTAACCTTGGAATTTCTGCTGATCTGGAGGAGTCATGATCTACTACAACCTTAATTACCTCATTGGCACACTTATTTCTCCTTTGCTTGCATAGCCTTCACCTATTAAAGACATGGCTGAATTCCCCAGATAAGTCAAAAGCCCACCGGCATTTTGCAGAGTCCTTCACACTGTATGGATCCAACAGAAGCAATCTATGGGCTCAAGTCTTCATTTGTGGTTCAAACTGAGCAATCCAAAGAGGATGGGGGGGGGAGTGGACCCTTCAGATGACACTGGCATGATTACAACAAGACCAGTGGTCAGTTCTCTAGCATCTTTTGTACATGGAGTTTGAAAGGCAGCTGACTATTAGTGAAATGCCTCCTGGAGCGTGTTTGCAGGTACAGTACCAAATTTCCAGCTGCCTGGGTGGCATTGTGCTAATTGCCAACTGGCATTAGAACTATGTACACAAAAGGTGCCTTGTGACTGCCCATCAGTGATGTCACAACTACGTCAATAGCATTCAGTAAATACACAAAGTCTGACTTTTATCCTTTCCCATACAATTTCCATTACATAATACCTAAGAGACTCTCCAGGCATTGCATTTCTAAGGCGATTAGTGCATTTCTTGAGAAGCTAATGTCACTTGGCCTCTGGCTCTATGCCTCAGAGCTCCATAACTGGTGCAAGTATTAACCACCCAAACAGCACTGCTTGTTGTGCCTACTGCCTAATCAAACTGCTACATAAATGCATTAAATGTAAAATGCTTTAGAGCCACTCAACACAAGAAAATACTGCAGAATAATTAGAAAAAAAGATTTTCCCCCTCTTATCTCCTGATAAAGAACATGGGAAGCCTCCAAGACAAATTTAGTTTTCCTGAGAACTCACAATTAAAATCTGAAGTCTTCTCTGTGTGATAAAAAAAAATACTTATTTTCTTTCTCATAGAGTGGGATTAAATCATCCATGTTTACTATGCCTCCTTATAGACAGTACAAGCAGACTAGAATCTGGAGCAGCAATAGAAAAAACTCAGAATGAAATAATGTGCTCACTAACTGAAGTGCTGGATGACTCTCTGTGGTAGCAGAAAACAACATATTCCATTTCACTTATTGCCAAAAATATGTACATAAAAGCAATGGGACTAGCATGCTGTTTCAAGTCAGTTATGGGGAAAAGATCTGCAGTTTCCTCATCCTCACAGGCACCTTTCTGCCTCAATCTCACTGCTTCAGCTAGCATTGGGTTTGCTGAGTTGTCTCGTCACGGGTTACAGGCTCGCTGGGGTAAGAGGTACACGATGAGATTCAAGCTGACTGACTTTCTGGGATGCAGAGGTCTCGTCACTGGCAGCAGTTCTGAGGTAGAGGAAAACATAATGCATCATAACAACTCAGGTCTTTGAAAAGTGAATTTGAATGTATTATAGTACAAGAAGGCAGCTGGGGAATTTATTAACCATGATTTAGAAAATTGAAACACTGCTTTATAAGGTGTTTTTTTGCTTTTGAAAGAGTAGAGTCAGATCTGAGTTCACTGCTCACTGACTGAATCTTTATTATGAACTAACAGAAGAATCTCATGTAATAAAAGGAAAGTTTTTCTCATTCTCCTCCCAAACCTCTCCTAGCTCCTGCATCTGAAGTTTCAGCCTGGAGAATACAAGGGGTTTAGACATGGAGGAAAATAAATTAGCATTGACTTTGAAAAAGAGTCTTCCATAGCATGTGTTTTGAAACACTGATGCTCTTTTTCCAATTTTGTGATTTTCCTCCTGTTTTGGGGGTGGCAATCCATAGTTGCACAGTATGTGTTTCACAGTAAGGATGTACATTTCAGTATTTCAACCCTTTCAGTCTCTAAGAATTACAACCAGCAAAACTAATTGTCATTTTATGAGATAAAACTCACTATTTTGTTTTAACAAAGAAACAAAAGCTGAAGATTTTAATATTCTCAGTGGTAACTTCCCAGGGGATTAGTTTTCTCCAAACTCTTACAAAGCAGCACACTATGCTTGTTGTTGGATGCAATACCATTGATTTTAACATATGACATTATGTGTATGTAAACATAACATTCAGTAGCAAAGGCTCAAAGGATCAGTCTTGCTTTTTAAATGGGTGAATACTCGTTTCAATCTGTTTGTTTCTTGGTCAATCATATTAAAAGAATTGTTCATTTGTATTTTATTTCCTTAATGCACTATTTAAAAATTATATTATGTTCCAAGATAGTTCTAAGATAAACCAATTTAAGATAATGAACCTAATTCTTCCCTTTGTTTAGCTCTGCTTAATGCTCCCCTGCCAGAGATAATGACATTTTGTAGGTGGCAGATATTATCTATAGAGGCACAGAGATTTGAAACAAAAAGAGCCTTCCTGTTTCTAGCTGCTGGTATTATTCCTCTTCTGCCCTTTCCTCAAAAGTTTTGCCATGAAGACCTCTTATGGGACATACTTGAAGAGCACAGTGTTCCATTGGCAAGTTTATCACTCTCTGTTCTGTACTGATTTTTTTTTTGTGTCTGTGCAAGTGAGTGAGTGTCCCAGCAGTTATAGATGCAGTGGACATCCTGATATCCTGGCAAGCATGTAATATTGCCACCAAACAGACAATTGCAGTATTTGGAGGAAAACTAGAATGCACTTACCTTAAGACACTGAATTCCCACTTATCCAAATGGTAACTTCCACCCAAGAAAGGGTGGAAGGTTCATCCGGACAAAAAATTCGAATCAAACATTTTTTTTCCTTCTTTGAAACTTTCAATGTTTCATGAAAATAGTGATCTTCACTAGAATTCTGATTGCTCTGTATCACCAAGACACCAGCCTCAACTGCATCCTCTGTGAAGACTTGTTCCATTAACAGAGGAGCCCAAATCTCCCCTGACCCAGAATATCAGGGTGAGCACCCAGACAAGGTGCCTTTAAAACAAGTTGTTTGGGGCTTCCCAGGGTTTCCCAGGCCTGCTGTTCACATGAGTTCCAAAGTCCTGAAAGTCATCCAGCAAAGCTGACCTAGGTGTAAGTTATACCAATTTCCGACTAGCTCACTAGGCAGACTCACTCTTCAAAGGTTTCTAAGTCTGTGTTAGTCAACCAGCCAGGAAAATGCAAATGTTTTGTTCTTTTCCCTTCTCTTTTTTTCTTTACCAGCTCTATTACAGACAAAAGGCGAGCAAGATTCATTCTTGGTGGAAATCTAATGATCACAACGTGTTATATTATGATAAAGAAATTAGTCTTGCTGGCCTAGTTTAGTTCATGTACTTTACGCTCTCCTCCAATTTGCTACTTTTCTGCAAATTAGTATGTAATCTGGATATGGAAATATTCTTCAGTCTCTGTAATATTCTGTGCTGATAAAGTGACACATAAGAAGCTGTTTTCTGTATAAGAGCTAAAATAAGGCAACTTCGAGCAACAGTACATTAGTAAAAGTAATCTCAGATCTAGTACAACTCTTTGCAGAAACTGAAAACACAATCTGCATAGAAATAGAAGGCATTATCTGTCCCTCATAATCACAGTAATATACACTCAGTAGCAGATTCCTAGGGAACACGGAGGACTTGGTCTCATATACATCACACTGTTTTCCATTTACACAGACCAGTTTCCTTACCAAAGAACAAGCCTGATCAATGTGTGAAATGAGAGACATCTGTATCCTAATTCCTCATAGGTTAGCTAAAATGAGCCCAGCCTATTTTATTACCTGAGGTTTTGTTGGGGTTTTTTTCAACTGACAAGAGGACCATATTGGATGTAAAAAGCAGAGGCCAAATGTGAACTTCATCTGACATGGAACAAACAGAAAAGAAAAAAGCAGGGCAGAAGGGGGAATATGTGACATACTTATGCAATGTCCATGAGAGCAGCTGGCAGCTGCGTATCACCAAAACTTTCTACTTCGTTCATTTCAAGATTTTACTGCAGTTTCTGAACAGTACTAAACTAATCCCATATTTTTTTACAGTTTAGCTTTCAGAATTCATTTTCAAAATCAGACACAGGCATGGAAGTATATTGCCTTGAACGCACTCCACATAACTGTTTCAGTAATGACTGTAGGTAACTAAAGCGATATCCACAGTGACTCAAAGCAGCTAACAAGGAATCCATTTAGAATACCATCTTTCCAATTTCACAAGCATCCATGGACCTATAAAAAATCTGTACTGTAATATGCTTGTCAGGTGACTAATGACCAGAATTAATTTGTTTTCACATCCCAAGATTCCTTTTCTGTTTTATCAACATTTAATTAAAACTATTCAAACCCCTTTGCAGAGTGCAAGTTGCTCCACAAATTAATCTACTATAAAGACTGTGAAAACAAGTAATAATGAATCTTGGTGTACAGTGATATTTGCCACAGCAATGAGATGTGATCTTGATCTGAACTTCCAGCTTTAGGCTTATCTCTGAAAACGGTAACACTTTACATTATAGACTTGAAGCATAGGTAACTTATTTTATTCAGGGATATGGTCAAACCAAAAATGATTGCTAGCATCTCCAGTCCTATTTTCTGTTGTCAGTTTCAAAAGATTTTTTTTTTTTATTTCTTCTGAGACAAGCATTTCAGTTTAAATGAGAAGAGTGAGAAGAATCTTCACAATAGGTTGTGAAGATCTCCTGGTTCCATTCAATAACCATCCATGCTATGAGCTTTACAGTGCAACGCAAGTGTTTGCTGTGCAACCTTTTCTCAGTGGTACCACTCAGGAAGTTAGATTTGTTCTCCAGAAACTAGTTTCACATAACAACTCTCACAATGTAACTCTCACTTGCCCCTGTGCAACCATCCATACCACAGCAGCATGTCCCAGTCACAATGAGGATCCTACTGTCTCAATAAGATAGAGAGATGGCCTTTGTCCCATTGAATATGTGATACAAGTAATCTAAACAGAAATCATTTTCAAGGACACCTGCGTTGGAAGAATGATCTTTTTCGGTATATCATATTTAATGACTAGATTTAAATGGTAACCTAATACTTAGAGAATATACCAGTTCAAAATGTGGTGTTTGCTGGCATATCATTAACATACAATACCATCTTTGCACAATAGCATTAAAATGATCAGCTTGTCAAGTATTCATCCAATCAGATATTCACTTTTAAAATTCCTCTTTTCCTTTAGCATTATGGGAAATGAGGGAGGTAAGCTCTAAGTCACACATACATTTCTTAGGGTGTTCCCCAAGGAGGGCAAATTGAGTATCATCACCTTCAATTCATAAAGAAAGGTTTACGGCAAATAGAGATTAAATCAGTTCTCAAAGTTCATGCAGAATATCTGCAGCACAGATGGGATTTCACCCAAATTTCTTGAGTTCTCATCCAAAATATCATCCTTCCATTTTATTTTAATGATTTAATGTCTGGATGAAAAGTTCTTTTAAACAAAAAGGTTTTTTGTCTTCTTAATCATATGACAACACTTTGGAACTTTCTGCTAACAACTTTAGGAAAAATCTTATAAATTGGATGCCTATTTTTTATACAATAAGGGAAGTTATATGATTTAATTCAGACAGCTACAGCCAACATTTATCTCATAAGATATTTACATCGGGTTTGTCTTGCACACATTGTTATAGTTCTGTATGAATATGCTTCCCACCAGCAATGATGTAACGTGTGAAAAGATGCCAAGTTATTGCTTAAAATGTTGCACCGATTCCCAACATTTGTTCCCTGGAGATAGGGAAAAGTCTGGCATTGCGTATCACTGTCTTCTAAATATGAACATCTTGAACAAAACAATCAGAGTGAAGCACTGTGATTGTTGTCATGTCTAAAACTAACATTTCATCAGAGTAGCAATAGGAGCTCCCAGTCCATAGATTAGGATTAGCTTCATCCTGTAAAGGAGAATGCAAAGAAAGATTCTTGCAACAGGACAAAACAGGGATTCGTTCTGGAGTGCTCAAGTCTCTAAAAATCACTGAAAGTCTTCAAGTAAAGCCAGGATTTTCCAAAATTCACTTAGAAAACTGTGTAATTTACAGTTTCTTGTCAAATTGGCAATTCATGTCTTCTCTGAGTAAGAACAATAGTGTAATTTCTTCTGAATTCTAGATCAAACAAGAAAATTGTTAATTAAGGATGCAGTACATTTTACATTGCTGAAATGAATTAGTATCATAAAAGCTGGAGTGTTTTCAATCTGATTTGTAAATATTAGCTATTTTTTAGCCACCTAATAAAATGACATAAAGCAACAGTGGCAAAAATCTGGCCATCTAGAGAAAATGTGGGCTTTAAAGAAATCTCAATTGACCTGAATTTTATTTATGGTGCTTAATTTCTGCTTTCGCTTAAGGAAAAAACAAAACAAAGCAAAACAAAAAAACCAAGCAAAACAACCAAACAAACCAAACAAGAGAATGAAAAAAAGAAAATAAAAGCAACAAGAAGAAAGTCTTCCTAGGCTAGGTCTCAAAAAATTTGTAGAAATTACAATAAAGTGTATTGTCTCCAAATAGAATAGGAACATGAGTTTTCCAGAAAGCTTATCCTCCATAGGAAATTGTTAATGGCTAACAACAATCATATTTTAAACAAGAAAACATTAATTTAAAAGTTCAAATGTCTCACTGGTGTTAATGGAAAAGCTCTTTTTTATTTTATCTACCATTTCACATGGAACTTTTAGTGATCTCTAACTTAGGAACAATTTGGTTAATTGCTTTCAAACAACACAGAAACATTTACCTTTAGATTTCACCTAGAGCAAACCTGGCAATTTGCAGGCAAAACATATTTTCCCAGTCTAAGTTAAAGAATGAGGAGAGCTAAAATAAAACTTTATAGTCGTTAGTTTGTTGCAGACCTTAAAACTGGACAGACTTTTCCTCCTCCATGACCTACATACAGAAAAATCTACCACAGCTTTCTTGGCAAATGTAGCACTGTGCTCGATGCGGCTATGTGGCACTGATGGCATTTCTACAAAGTCTACTGGACTCCCATTACTATGTCATGTTCATTTTCAGTGAACTGTGCTTTTCCCTGGTTTTTCCTTTTATTTTATTTGCTTTGCCCTTTTCAATTCATTTATTATGTTACTCAGACAGAGCATATAGGGTTCATCTTTGATTGCAAATAAATTACTAAGCACAATCGACCAAATAGATTGAAACAAAACTGTATCTGTCACAGTAAGCTGTATGCTTCTGTCACTTGTAGACAGCACTGAAACAGAATTATTTTCTCTCCCAAATATCTAATATTCCCACAATTTCCTCCCAAACTCATACATTATCTCACTCCTGGAATATAAAATAGCATTTGTAAATGCAATGGGAACATAAAACAGATTAAAAAGTGTCTTGAATTGCTCCCTGCAGAGTTCTGTAGAGCTGTCTTCTCATGTAAACTCTGTCATTTTGTACCTCCCTTTGTGTTCCCAAAACTTCTCACTGCTTGCAGGCCAGGCTGCTGTGAGGAGAGGTTGTTTCTTGGGTGCCACACTGCAGCAGGCTTCCACTCCCTCAAAGCCCTCATATTATCCGTGTAATTAGTTCACACAGACTGATTGAGAATAACATTCTTAAGCCTGGTTAACTGGTTTGTTTTCAGTTTACCAGATACTGAATTCAGCCAGTTGGGGCTTTTGGAAATTGGGAGTAGTTTTGATCCATGTGCTATGACATAAATATAGGAGCTTAATCACTGACCTGGATATGGAACCATTACTTTAAGACAATAACAAAGCTATTATTAAAAGAAAGAAAAAGAGAAATGAGTAATAAACCCATGGAGACATCATGATTTTCCCACAGTGAATTTTGTGACTTCTCATTACAGGGTTATGCAGAGGGCTGAAAAATGAAATCGTTATGTTTTAACGTTTTGTGTTCTTAATGTTCCCACATTAAGTACAGGGGCATAGATACAGCAGAAACGCTGCTGTGGCTGGCACAGTTCACAGTTCAGTTTGTGCTTCAGTCAAGCATCAAGATACTTTTAGAAATAATCCAACACGTACAGAAATGCGTCATAAGTATCTTTTGATTGATTAAAATTTCATAGCTAGAACTTTATCTAGTTACAAATACTTTTTTTTTTTTTTTCAGAAATGAAATATTAACAGAAATTGTTTGCATTCATTTTTAATTAATTTCTTCAATATCCCTGGGCAGAAATTCGTTAGCACTGGGGATCAGGGATTCCTTTATAAGTTCATATGCTTGAAAATAACTGGTTACAACATAGCAGAAAATATTTAAAAATACATGACATGGAAAACAACCAAGAGAAACAGTAACAGCTTTGACGTGTGTTTCCAGACAGAGGTTTTTCTGCTGCATGACAGCAATTAGAGTTCTAATGGGTTTAAATATTCAGAGCAATCACCTTTCTGAGGGTTAGGGTTAACCTGGTGAGGAAAGTGGTTACCAAGGAGAAAGTGTGATGCTATTTGTTTTCCTGCATGCTGTTTGTGGGCCTCTGCAACAGAAAGAGTTGGGCAGCGCATTTGGCTATCAGAGGGCTTGACTGAGATAGCCCCAGAGCAGCTTCACAATGAGCCTGGCTGGGGAAGAGGCTGGATGTGAGAATGAGATATTCTGCTCTCAGTGCAGCTATAGCTTACAACTGCAGCTCTTATTACAGAGCATTGCTGAACTGCTGAGAACTAAGTATTTTGCTTGTTCTGGCAAAAAGTCAATGAGTGAAAGTAAAATTGCACACACACACCCTTCTATTGTTCTGTTTGGAAACCTTCCATTGCTTAACAACACTTTTCTATGAAAGGGGAGAAATGATGAAAACAATATCCCTATCTGAGGATTTGATAACACTCATTTAAACCCCCCCTCCAAAATACCTGTCTACTGCAAAAATCCAGGCAAAAATTTATTTTGTGAGATCTTTACTTCTGCAATCATTATCACAATAGCTTTCAGCCCACCCACCTGGGATTCTTGAAAGAACTACCAGTATTTTACACTGCAAGTCCCTTTTACAGAGATTATTATAACTTACATATTAATGAACTAATTTAATAGAATTATTCTTCAGAGTAAGTCATACCACAGCTAACAGTCATATCAAAAGGGCTAACTTTTGTGTCTCTGATTATTTTGCAAAATCCTTAATCTATGCCTGACAGGTTCAGGGTAATTTCGCTTCTCCCAGGAAACCTTTATCTCCTGTACAAGTTCAGACTCCCCATTTTCATTATCTGTACAATGTGTTGACATATGATATAACTAGCAACTGCACAGAATAGCAACACTGAATGGCGGGAGAACGTCTCCCTGTTTATATTACATGAAGGTTGATTTGATGGGCTGCAGCAATTGCCTCTGAGAGCAGACATAAGAGCAGCCTGACTCTTTCAAGTTGACACTTTGCAAATACCATGCAGGGCTTGCCACGGCTGCATGCTTTGTATCAATTGCGCCAGGAGATACAGTAAATGTCACTCCCCAAAGCTGCACATTACCAAATTAGTCCTAGTGTCAATTGTTATCTGGCAGAGGTCAGTTGCCAAGCGAGCACTGTATTTTCAGGGGCTTGCTGTTTTACAGTGAAAAATCACAGGCTTGAGAGGGCTGAGGAACTACAGATGCCGGGGGCTGGAAGACGTGAGGATTGCCAAGCGGTACGATTTCCTTTTGTGCTGCCTAATAAGGCAACTCGTGTCATTCCCTGGGTGCTTGCTTACAAACAGAGGACCAAATTTGTCCCTCTGTTGTACTCTTCTATAAGCACCACTGAGTGTAACCAGTGGCAGAACCTGGTTCAACGAGTACAACTGCAAAAGCAAATAGTGTGACACAACCCAGAGAGAAGACATATTTTTCCTGATGAGGAGAACACTGTGAAGTGCTAAAGCCCCACCTCTGTTGCCTGAAGGGCAAAGTGTGTTACAATTTAGGGGTTTCTTATTCTTCTGGACTTCAATTGTTGCAGAAAATAAACTTGACTTGGAGCCTTGCACAAAAGCCCACCTCACTTCACATTTCATGTATACAATATTGTTTGAAGGAAATGATAGAAAAAAAAAAATCACTGGGTGTATTTGAATGCTGTTTTCATAACATTTCCTTTCTGAGCACACGAAACAATCCATAAGACAAGACAAGAAAAAAAAAATATATTGCTTTAAATGACTTGTCTTACTAGTGAATATTTCTTAGTTTTAAAATTAATTCACAGTTACATCTCGTTTATTTCTCTGCATCTTGAATCTTAATCTTTTTTACCACACCTTCTATAATTCTCACACATTATAGATAACTATGGCTTCAACTTAACTGAAGTTAGACAGATGACTTACAAGACACTTTCCGAAGATTTGCCTTAATGCCTTGTCTTCACTGAACACTTTTACAAGAACGTAGAAATAGTCATAGACGCAGACTCAGGCCCCTCTCCTTCAGTACCGTGTAAAATATCTCTTGTAGGCCAGCACAGGATAATCTTTTTCCTACCTTAGGCCTCAATCTCTCTTTATACTTACAATTAGGATTAAGTCCTCAAATTGTGAAGTTCAAAGATTTGTAAAAATATATACAAAATGTACCTTTAATGCTGGGAGTGGGGAGCTGTCTTGCATTTCCGTAAAAGCCCTAGCCTTGGAAAAAATCTTAGAGAAGATTTAGCAGTCAACTAGGAAATCACAGATGTATGATTTCACCCTCTCTGATTTAGACAGAAGATAATGGGTCTTTGAAATTCAAAGCCTCTCTATTGCCACCAACCCAGCTTCCCCACTCCCATGTATCCTTAATATCTATTTCACACAGTTGTTAGCAATGTGCATGGATCTTCATGTTCAGACCTGTCTTGTGGGTCCAGACCTCATATCATGGCAAATTTGACCTCAACTATAATTCATATTCATTTTCCTGTCGATTTACTGGACTGAGAGTGAGGACCATGAGGTTGTGACACAAGTGTACTTGGCACATAATAGGGCAGCAGCCTCAGATCAGCATGTTCCCACCTTCCACCTGGATGCTGAAAGCAGTTGACTGTAGAGTCTTGAATTGCTGATCTTCTGGAGTGGGCTTCTTCATTTGCTTGGTATCTCACTAGCAAAGATGATGAAGACATACGAATTCCATTCCTCCCTTATTTGCTGGAAATCTGAGTTTACTGTTGCCAAATGAGGTACTCTAAATATATGTCAGTGTAACTGAGTCAAATTTGGCCCTAGTTGTTTTACTACAATGAAAGGAAAATGTCCTGCAGGTAGGTATCATTTTGTCAACAATATTATAAAACATCTCACAAAATATCCCACATAAACAATAATATCTTTTGAGATGTTTATGTAAAATAGAGAACCTTTTGCAGAATAAAACATCAGAGTGTTACAAATCTTAAGGGACACCCACTGCCTTCTTTCTGGAACTGTTCCTGCTGTCTTATCTCAGTGCTAGGATTTGTGACTGATACTTGCTAGGGTGCCAAATCTATCATGGGAATACCCTTGTCAGGAAGAAGAGATTAAATTAGTGGTATTACAAGAACTTGTGCCAAGATACAAATGTCCTAAACAAAGGGATGCTTAAAGAGGTAGTATAGACAGGCAAATGGCTTGGTTTTACTACACCACCATACACTTTCTCTCCAAACACTTTCTCTCTATATATTTTCAGCTAATAATACTCTTAAACCTTACAAAATCTTCTTTTCTTTTGCAACATAATTTAATTACAAATAGCCTGAAGGACATCTCTGCCATAAGCATCTAGTGACTTCCTGAAGTTGTCAGGTTTTTCAGAGTTCTTATTGTGCATAAATATGGAAGGGAGTGACAGGCTTTACCTAATTTTTGGTGAATATAAGGGAGGTTTTTAATAGGTACTAGTAAGTGTTATACCCACTGTATTACTCCTTCTTACTGATCACTCTTAAAAGAGAGTAACACAGCCCTTTTATTATGGCACAGAGCTTAGAGAGACTATTCCCACAGCAAACTGCTGTACTTTTATTGCCAAGTTACATAGCATATCCTTTTCCTTGTATTTCCCCAAGCAATACAAAGAATAAACATTTAGAACAAAAAAAATATTTTTTTGCTTATTTCAAACTACCTAGCTCACCTGGGTATTCAAAATCTCAATTAATTTCTCATAGATAATAGGTTTTCAGAAAGTTTCAGTATATCTGCATCGAGACACAGGCTGAACTTCCAGGACTGTATTTTTTTGAAACTGGATGTCAGCACAAAGGGACATAAAATGATAAATCCAGCTTCTAGTAGGAAGCCAGTCCTGATCCCATTAATTTCACCTCAGAAATTTAAAAATATATTACAAGATTTTAGGACCTCACAAACACTCAGAAATCTGTAAAGATGATTACAAATTGCATTTCAACGAGTTTGTCCTGCACTAAGCTTAAATCTTCAGAAAACTTGCTTCATAATAAATATTTGCTTAATAGGATCTTTTATTAAGGATTTGAAAACAAACTCTGCAATTATTGAAATTTTTGGATGCATATCATCCCTGTGAGATAATACCAGTCTAATTTTGTGGATGAGGAAAAAGCTGTGAACACAGGGGTTAAATACTCATACCAAGTCAGAAACTAGGACTTAGTGGTAAAGCTTGGAATATAAACCAGACCTCTCAATAGCCAGCACTTCGCTTTAGCCACATGTTCATTCTTACATGTCCTGGGTGGCCAAAATAGCAGGCGATGCTTGTCACTGCGCAATTCTACAGTCACAGCCTGTGGCAGGGAGTAAAGCAGAACTGGTTTTAGTGGGCCACATTCCCTCTCTAGCCATTTTAAAGGCATTTACTTCTATGAAGTTACTCTTAAATCATCCTGATGCAGCTAACAGAGGAATCAGACACAGTTAGGATCAAGATATTTAAAATAATATTTTAAAGCTATTATAACCCATCTTTACATCTCATACAGAGATTCAGTGACTTCAAGAGCTGAGGGCTGCCATTTCTGTTTGGTTTTTTGGTAAAATTTCAGACTTATTGCTTTGCTTCTTCATCTACACAACTTAAATCACACCTAGTTTGTCTTTGCAATTCTCAGCCAATAGTGATACAAAGTTTTTTACACTTTTGCAGTTTCCCTGCTGACTTGTGATATTATTAAACTAAGAAAATAATATCCCATTGCCCCTGTCAACTGTTCTTGTCCTGCCTAACGCTGTGAAAGAATACAACATGCAAACTCAGGCTCAACATTACAAATCAACATTGTATTTCAGAATATGCACTAAACCAACATGCCGAAATACATATACAGTAGGAACAGGGAGCAAAGCAACTCATGAATTGCCAAAATACACATAGCAGCATGCTGTTCATAAGTCACTCATCATTAACAATATGCATGTACAAGCATGCATATTAGCATTGATGCTTTTCTACCTAACTCTCACACAGATCTGTGGTGAGAATGTGTATTGAAACAGACATGTTTCTACCATAAGAAGCCCGCGTATACATTCTGAGTGCATAAGGAGATTACTTCCATGAACACACAGTTTGGGTTCTTTTAATAACCTTACAGGTTGTAGACACTGATACAGTGCTCAGTAACAGAAAGCCTAAAATGGTGATAGAAAATATGAAGTTCTTCAGCTGGGACATCTCCATAACAGCAAGAAAAAATAACATTCACAGATTCCAGTGCTTCTTCGGATTCAGTTTTGGGAGATGTGAGAATATTCAGCATCTTCATCACATAGTAAATCCTGCTTTCTTCTACAATACTTCTCTTTTTTATTAATTTTCCTGATGGTTAACAAAGTAAGTGGCAATCTAACCCTTGAGATACTAGCAATCTAATCCAGTGCTTTCATGATTTGTCACTTAGGTCAGTTCAACACAGTCAGCTACAATGAATGTTATCTAAACTCACTAGATAAATAAACTCAAAAACTCTTAGCTCATGCTATCTAAAACCTACCCTGACAGTGACACAGGTCTATCTGCAGCCCTGGAATTTTTGGCTAGTGGAAAGATGCAATTCGTACTTATGTAGACAGCTTGCTATTGAGTATACACAAGAAGACTTGTGCTGTTTCTTACTTAATCATATGCATTCAGTTATTCAAGTAGCTAGTCAACATTCTGCATTCAGGCAGAGGTACTTTAAGTGAATAATCATTCCTTAGGACAAAAGCCAAATCCATTAATTTAAATTATATTGAATCTATATTGTTAATGTAGATCTTAAAACACCTTTGGAAGACAACATTATTGTGTTACTTCCATATTTTTCTCTGCTTGCCTCTCAGAAATGTGTTAATTCTTCAGAGTGGAACAATGATTGTATTTCTGGTTGGACATAATTCCTATCTCTCTCATAATTATGTATTTCAGAGTGTTTGGCTTTCCTCCATACAATTACCCTTAGTCTATGGATTATGTTTTGCCATATTTGGAAAAAACACCACAAGAATGACAGAACAGCTCTAAGAATTTCTTGGCTGTTTTCCTTCCTTCCTCTCTCCCTCTTGCCTGTCTTCCTTCCTTCCTCTCTCCCTTCCTCCCTCCATCCTTCCCTCCCTCCCTTTCTTCCTTTCCTCCTTCCTTTTTCTCCCCTTTTTTTTCAGCTGAAAAGTGGCCTTTCACTGACAAAGTTGCGGAACATTATTCAAAGAATGAAGTTTCATGAGGAAGAAGTGGAAGGTGTCCCTGCTGATGGCAGGGGGATTGGAACTAGATGATCTTTAAGGTCCCTTCCAATCCAAACCATTCTATGATTCTATGATTCTATGAAGAAGAAAGAGGAATGACTGGTGGTAACTTTGGACTAACTGTGCTTCACTTCTGAACTTTTATGACATCACTTCTCAGTTGGTAAACCACTGCACAATCCACAATGCAGGTTTAACTTACTTACTTCCTTCTTACTCACTAATTACTTACTAACTTCCTTAGTCAAAGCATAAACAATTTTCAAAAATATTAGAGGAATTTGCCTTTTCACAGGTGAAAATTCAACTAAAATCAAGAAGACTCTATAATGCAATTTATTTTACACTTCCCACAGGGAGATAAAGCACATCAGTAAACACACTCTTTTTTCCCACAGCTTGTGTGAGGGTGAATTACCTAGACTATACCAGCTTAATAAGTGGTAGAACTATCTCTATCTGTATCCCTATCACTGTAATTTGTGGCTACTATGCACAGAGCCAACAGCTTGTTCTTTAGTGTTCATCACACAAGAAATTGAAGGAAAACCAGAGGTATCTCCAGATCAATTAATCTCCAAGATGAGGACTAGCGCTAACTTCAAGGCCTCACCAGTGTCTGCCTCTTCATGTGGCAAAATTAAAATGAAACATCAAGTCAGCGCATAAGTGCAGGCTCAACACTCTCTCTACAGAGGGAGCATTAACTCAGGTGGGAGAAGACCAGACTTCAAAAAATGTGAAAATCCCCTATGGAGCTAGATCTATTACGTGCTTACAGATTAGGCACCATAAGACAACTTTACAACTAACAGTAATTTAGGCAGTAAGTAGCAAGTAGGACATAGGTATGTGAAAACTTTCACAACACTACTTAATTCCTGTAAAATAAAGTATCTAAGTGCTTTTGCAAACCTTTTAGCATATACTTTCCATTCTTTGGCTATTAAACAGCTGCTGAAACCTGGCTTAAAATATCTGAAGTAGAGCAGAACTGCTTGTCAGATTGATAATAATATACTATATACTACAGGACACTGTTCTATCCTGTAAGAAATGTATACGGATCAGAGAAATGGTGACATTTCTGATACAGATTTTTCCACGTATCCTATTAATATAGATCATGCTACATATTTTTCAACCACAATGTGGCATTGAAAAGTAGTAAATATATGCGGAACTTTTGAAAGAAGATGTATCCCAACCTTAAACCTTAACTGCCCAGGAACATAAAATGAAATATTGGAAGCATTAAAAAAAAAAGGAAATCTTCCGGGTGCTTCCTTCTAATGCACAACCATAAACCTACAATTCCACAAACACAAACATAAAAAAAAATGAAGAGTTTAACTGATAAAATTCCTGAACATGGTGAAATGATTCCAACCAGTTCCTGGATTCACTCTACAAACAGGATATGGAAATACGAGAAAGAGTTCAAAGACAGGGACAAGGAATGTGCTGTATGAGACAAGGCTCAAGGAATTCCCTCAGTGCCACAGTAAAGAAAAAGTAATTTGATCAGTGATATTTGCAAAGGAAAACATGTCTGAGGAAAAGCGAAATAATTTGGCTGTCAAAGAAAAACCTACAACAAATAACTGAGCGTTGAATTAAGAAGAATATACATTTTCCTACAAATTAAGGTATTTAAAGAACTGAAAACATTACACAAATGTACTACTATTTGGAACCTTTTTTTTTTTAATAGAAAAGCCTTTGTTTCAAATATCGATTTAGGAAGGAAGAGTATTCAGGAAGGTGAAGTTTGTCACAATTAACATCAGCTACTTTAGTTTGTACACACAATATCATACAGGGCCAAAAGCCCAAAATTTCTCCGTTCATGAAAATTACTTCTGTTATCTAGGGATATAAGCACCAGAGACCCTTCACATCACTCAGATTTAATCTAGTTTTACAAGAAATTCTGCAGCCTGGATACACAGGAGCCCAGTCCAGATAATCATAGCTAAATTTTCTGGTCACAGAGAGTAGAGGTCTACAAAGCCAGTGTGAGTCAGTGTCTTTCTTCATTAGCTACTCCATACTTAACAGGGCACAACTTTGCTGCTGCCTCTCTGTGGTTAGAGCAGATCCTTTAGCTCCAACCAGTAGGCACCTGTACTTTGAGATCTCATGCTCACTCCCAGTGGGCATCCCAGCCAGAATTTTTAGTTCAGTAACTTGTTTAATTTTAGGCCAATCTCCCAAGTTTCTACCTCAGCAGGTGGCAATAGCTGACAGATAATTCCTTGTCCCTAGAGATGAATAAAGAAGAATAAGGGCTAGAAATAGCACTGAAGAAAAGGCATAAGTACTGAATAATGCAATGCTATGCAAGAAACTAATCTAATGTACTGGAAGCAATTTAGCAGTAACACAAAACCAACATTCATGGGAAATTTTTTGCTACCCAGGGCTTCATTTAATATGATTTTGGAAGATGTTCCTTTCAGAAAGTTCAAAACATATGAAAATCGTATAAAATTGACTTAAAGGACTGATTTTATTTCTAAAAGATATCATTTTAAAAGCTCACATATGCTCCATTTTATTGTTTTAACTTGTAAAAAAGGAAGAATTTGACTCCATGGAATTATAATTGTTCCGGAAAAATGTCTGTTCAGAGAATATTTCCTTAATGTATTAAACTTGTTTAGACACTTCAAAGAATTTTAAGTTGTATATCAAGAACTGCCCAAAGATAAATTAAGATTATTCTTATTTCACTTTATCTCTGGCCAGAACAGTCCTGTCAGATCTACAAGTAATTTACAGAGATTTCTGGAGTCAGTTTCTGTTATGCAGGCAATATTGTTCAATTTTTACATGCAATAGTTTAAAAATGCACAGCAATCATGTCTCGACCCCTTTTTCTTGTTGGTAATTGTCATGTTTCTTTGTGTTTTGTTTTTTCACATTGCTCCTTAAATTTCTCACATTAAAGACTAAGAGGTAATGCTTTTCCATAACTCAGAGAAATACTCTGAATATGCATTAATTAATGCTTTGCAAGTTTACAATCTGATTTCACAGCACAACCAAGTGAAATACTGTAGACTGAAATTACATAAGTATTTCAGATATTTGAACTGCAAAGGGCATAATATTAAAAGCTATAGCCAGTGAGGTGGGTTAACCTTGGCTAAGAGCTAAATTCCCAACCAGCCACTCACTCACCCCTCACCTCACCCCTCACAGGGGGACCAGGGAAAAAAAATTGGAAGAGGAGGAATAAGAAAGCTCATGGGTTGGGATAAAGACAGGGAGCCTGCTTACTAGTTACTGTTGTGGTAAAATAGGCTCAACTTGGGAAATACTAACTTAATTTCTAACCAATTAACCTTAAAATGTAATTAATAATTTGGGTAGTGTGAAAGAAAAAGGCAAACATTAAAAACAACACCTTCTCATTCCCAGGATCCACTTCTCTCCTTCACTTCTAATTCTTCTACCTCGTCATGTGGTACAGGGAGGATGGGGCATAGGGGGAAGATTGCGGTCAGTACACAGCGGTTCCTCTGCTGCTCCTTCTTCTCATCTCCTCTCTTCCCTTGCTCCAGCATGGGTTCCTTATGGCTGCAGTGGATACCTGTTCTGCCATGGAGCTCCTCTTCCTCCTCTGACCTTGGTATTCCCTCTCTTATTTCTCAATCTTTTTTGTTACCTCCTCCACCACCTGTCCAGTGTTTTCTGCCATTTCTGAAATATGAGAGGCAGTTCTGAAGGGCAAAGGAGTCCAGGAAGGCCGGACATTCTTCAAGAAGGAAATCTTAAAGATGCAGGAGCAGGCCATCCCTATGTACCAAAAGACAAGTTGGCAGGGAAGAAGACCGGCCTGGCTGAACAGAGAACTTTGGCTGGAACTCAGCAAAGAAAGGAGAGTTTATGACCCTTGAAAGAAGGGGCAAGCAACTCAGGAGGGCTGCAAGGATATCATAAGAGAAAAAATTAAGAAGGACCAAAGCCCATCTGGAACTTAATTTGGCTACTGAAATAAAAGACAACAAAAAATGTTTCTACAAATACATTAACAACAAAAGGAGCACTAAGGAGAATCTCAGTCTTTTATTGGCTGCAGGGAGAAACATAGTGCCAAAGGATGAGGAACACTCAGGTACTTAATGCCTTCTTTGCCTCAGTCTTTAATGGTAAAACCAATTGTTCTCAGGGTACCCGCCCCCCTAAGCTGGAAGATAGAGACAGGGAGCACAATGATGCCCTCCATAATCCAAGGGGAACTGGTTAGTGACCTACTGCAACACTTAGACATACACAAGTCTATGGGGTCAGTTGGGATCCACCCTAGGGCACTGAGGGAGCTAGTGGAAGTGCTCGCCAAGTCACTTTCCATCATTTACCAGTTGTCCTGGCTAACCAGGGAGGTCTCAGTTGACAGGAGGTTAGCAAATATGACATCAATCTACAAGAAGGGCTGGAATGAGGATCTGAGGAACTACAGACCTGTCAGCTTGAGCAGATCGTCACACGGCATGTAAAGGACAACTAGGTGAACAGGCCCAGTCAGCATGGGTTTATGAAAGGCAGGTCCTGCCTGACTAACCTGATCTATGACAAGGTGACCCCCTTAGTGGATGAGGGAAAGGTTGTGGATATTGTTTACCTGGACATTTGTGGTGGCTTGACCCTGGCTGGATACCAGATGCCCACCAAAGCCCACTCTATCACCCCTGTCCTCAGCAGGATAGGGAGGGGAGAAAATAAGATGGAACAAAAAAACCCCTCATACTCATGGGTCGAGACAAAGGCAGTTTAATAGAAGCAAAGCAAATCTGCACACGCAGCAGCAAAAGAACAAAATATTTATTCTCTACTTCCCATCAGCAGGCCATGTTTGGCCACTTCCTGGGAAGCAGGGTTTGCATACGCGTTTCGGTTCCCGGATGACAAACGGAAGTAACGAATGCTCCCTCTTCCCTCTCCGTTCTCCTTGCATTTATTTCTGAGCAGACGTCATGTGGTATGGAATATCCCTTTGGTCAGTTTGGATCAGCTGTCCTGCCTGTGTCCCCTCCCAAGACCTTCCTCAGCCTACAGGGGGAAGGAAATTTTGGAGAGATGGCCTTGATGCTGTGGAGCACTGCTCAGCAGTAACCAAAACACTGGTGTGTTATCAACACCCCTTGAGCCACCAATACAAAATACAGCACTCAGAGGGCTGCTACGGGGAAAATCAACTCCGTCCCAGCCAGATCCAGTACAGCATTAGTAAAGCCTTTGACACCATTTCCCACTGCATTCTCCTGCAGAAACTGGCTACTCATAGCTTTGACAGGTGCACTCTTCGCTTGGTGGAAAACTATCTGGATGGCCAAGCCCAAAGAGTTATTGTGAATGGAGTTAAATCTGGTTGGTGGCTGGTCACAAGTGGTGTTCCCCAGGGCCCAGTGTTGGGGCCAGCTCTGTTTAATATCTTTATCAATGATCTGGACAAGGGGATCGAGCGCACACTTAGTTAGTTTGCATACAACACTATGTTGGCTGGAAACTGCTGGAAGAGACCAGACACTGGATGTCACATTGACCAGGCAACAAAACTGCCTGAAACAATGACCACCAGCTGTCTGTACTGTAACCCTGGGGCCACAACAGGCTCAGCTCACCAAGCACAGCAACCTTCTCAGCACACACAAAGGCTCTGTGGATGGAGAGCTGCCTGGTGGAAAAGGATCTGGGGATGTTAGCCAGCTGGAGATGAGCCAGCACTGTGTCCAGGTGAACAAGAGTCAATAGCATCCTGGCTTGCATCAGAAACAGTGTGGCCAGCAGGACTAGGGCAGTGATCATCCCCCTCTACTCATCACTGGTGAGGCCACACCTCAAATACTGTGTTCAGTTTTGGACCCCTCGCTACAAGAAAGATACTGAGGTGCTGGAACATGTCCAAAGAGCAGTGAAGCTGGTGAAGGATCTAGAGCACAGGTCTTATGACGAATGGCTGAGGGAACTGGGGTTGATTAGTCTGGAGAAAAGGAGGCTGATGGGAGACCTTATCACTCTCTACAACTATCTGAAAAGAGATTGTAGTGAGGTGAGTCTCAGTCTCTTCTCCCAAGTAACAAGCAACAGGACAAGAGGGCATGGTCTCAAGTTGCACCAGGGGAGGTTTAGGTTGGTTATTAGGAAAAATGTCTTCACTGAAAGGTTATCAAACATTGGAACAGGCTGCCCAGGGTTGAGTCACCATCCCTGGAGGTATTTAAAAGAGGTGTAGATGTGGTGCTTAGGGACATGGTTTAGTGGTAGACTTGGCAGTGTTAGGTTAATGGTTGGACTTGATGATCTTAAGGGTCTTTTCCAACCTATTCTATGATTCTGTATTTTCCCAGAGACACCACCACCTTGGCTGATAGGATTGGCTATGTCCTGTGGTGGGGCCATTGGCACCTGTTGTAACCAGCTGGAATGGGCTGAAACTGACTGTGTCTGGCATGGGGTAGCCCTGACCTCTTCTCACTATGACCCCTGCAACCCAAACTGCACAGGAATTTAGCCTTTTCAAAATGAGAATGATCTGTCCTTCGGTGATTTAAGGACTTGAATGGATGACTCGACACCACTGCTTTTGTCTACCTATAGATCAGTGACCACCATTTTCTTTTTCTCCTTGTAGATATGTGGGTGTGCATTTTGATAGTATTAAAGCCGGTATTAATTTTATTTATTCCTACAGCAATTTTTTTTCACTGCACTGTACTACTAGACTTGAGTCCTAATTCATCAAAGTGTAACTACTCCAGAATCACAGATAAGCACATGCGTTTAAGCATACACAAAAAACCCATTGAAGTCATAAGGTACAGTCCTGTGTTGAGATGCTGGTTTGACCTGAGTGAATGGTTAAGGGAAGGTTGTTCTACTGGCCTAGTAACCTTAGATAATTATCCTCTTGCTGACTGAAACAGAAAAAAAATAGGTCTTTTGTCCAGGTGACTTACACACCTAAGTTTTCTTCTTTAAAAAGAGTTTTAGAATGCCTCAGGAGGCCATATTTTCCTCATTTTGCTCATGAGTGAAATTCTGCTGGCATCCAAGGATATAGTAAACACATTTTAACTTCACGCAATGCAGAATATACACTACATATAAAAAAAGATTGCTATGAAAAGCCACAATTTTATTCTTACCGCTGCCATTAAGGCATGCAAACTGTATCTCAATGTGCTTATCAAGGGGCCACTCTGATTATTAGACCTCTAACCTTTAAACAGGAAAGAAGGTAACAGACCTCTAACCTTTAAACAGGAAAGAAGGTAACAGACCAGCTTTGATTTGTGAAGATTCAAATCACGCAATGGCATTTACCACGGTCATTACTGAGGGTAGACCTGCAGTGCTTGAAATTACTTTCTACTAGACCAACAGTGAAGGGAAACTATGAGCCATCTAAGCTTGAAGGAGTTGGATAGAAAATGAGAAAATCAAGGAGAATTGAGATCAACAACTGTTTGCATTGTCTTTAGTGCAAATTGACATTCATGGGAGATGCATGAGTACATATGTCCATGAATGAAGGTGCAAAATATTTCTGGGCTTAACTTTTCAGGAGCGTTTAAATTGCGCACAGGTGAAAATTTACCAGAAGGAGACAAAGTGATCATAAGCCTCCTCTACTAACACAGTCACCTAAGACGTATATTCACTGAGATTCCCTCTGCAGCTCCAGAGTCATCGTTGCATTACTGCTGAATCATGAACCACCCTTTTCCCTTTGCATCAATGTGCCAGACTATGAACTGTAGAGAATCAGGGACAAAAATCAGATTTATCTGATTGCAAGTTTTTTAAGGTCTATCACTGCTTGTCCTAAATAGGGTATCCAAAGTAAACTTGAGAACTTGTACTGCAAAGTATTTCTCGCTGTTTTGATTACAAAGGAAGCACAAAGAGACTAGCTCTGTTGTAGATCGATATGTCTGATCATATTAATATCAGAATTTAAAACGATCAAATGAATCTCCTATGAAACAAAGGGCTCTTACCACTTCAGATATCAGCTCTGAGCTCTAACAACTTATGTTTTACTTCCATTAAAAAATCTTACAGCTATGTTATTTTTATATCGGGAAACAAATTTTTATTCTTCCATTCTCTCAAAAAACACTGAAGATTTTGTAATTTTCAAATGTCCAAAGAAAATAATGATCCATGAGAGTCCAGGCACAATAAAAATCTCATTTTAAAGGTGATTATTTTGGAATATCATATTACTGAAAACAGAAATTTTTAGTTACTGAACAAGAATTAGCTTCTGATCTGCTAAGCAAGACCTGATATGGAAGGGAAAATAAATATAAAAGGAACAATGTCATAAAGAAAGCACAAAAAGAGGAAGAGGGCAAAAAAGAAGAGCAATAGATTCATAGTGGTCTTGTGCTGCATTCCCCTCCAACCATTTCTGTCTGTAGTTTTGCATACATTCCCTGTTTAGGCTTCAGTCCCACAGATAGGTGCAAGAATAAAAGTTGACTCATGATCAGCTCAACAGGAGTGCATTTATGTTTACACTTCATTACAGTTTCAGGATCTGAAGAAGTGGGAGTGACCTACTTCTTACTGTTTGTAAATAGTTGAGGTTTGTAAGTGACAAAACTCAAAGGGAAAATGTATGTTTATACAGATGGCAAGAATCTAGAGTCAGAACAGCTAATGCAGCTATTGAAATCATAGCAAACTACTGCTTTAGAGTCTTTTCTAAACTCTACTATTGATTAGAAGAACTTAATACACCACTTATTATTTTCTGCCTGTAATTTTCTGCTCTGAAGCAATTGCCTTCAAAGACAGGAATTTTAGTCAATGGCCTGATCCACTATAATAATTTTAGGGACTTAATCACTGCAGTACTTTTATCGATGTTTTAAAAGGTGCTGAGCACCTGCAGTTACCACTGAAGCCAGAAGAGTCAGCATTTGGAGAGTCACCACTGTTATCAACTGAATCAATGTTAAGAATTAAGCTGCTATGTGCAAAACCCAGGAATGTACTTATTTGTGTAAGCAACAAAGTCTTGTTCAGCTGGGGAAGATCTTCAATGGGTTATCTATGTTCCAATATGCTTTAAACCTTCTGTGTGATTGGGAGTAGGCAGTATACTGTACCTAGCTAACATGTTGCTAGCTATGTCCTAGGCTAAAATCCTAATATCCCTTCTATTAGCTGTTCCATTTACACTTTTCCTGTGTTCTGCCAGAGCTGGGAAAACAGTCCTTCCTTGTCGTGTTGTCTCACCACCTCCAAGATGTTCAACTCAGCAGGCAGGTGATGTAGAGGAGCGAATGAAGAGAGTGGGAGCCCAAGCATGTGTTAACACTGTGTATAGCTATAGATCTGACAGATTCCCTCTCAGAATTTTTCCACTTCCCCACGCTCTTCCTTAGGCATGTAAAGCTCCACACTGCTTCAACACAGGAAAGTGCAGATGAGAAATACAATCATATACCCAGCTTCACTTTGCAGCCTTCGGTGAAAGTAGTCTAGTGAAAGGACGGTCACTAGGCAGACTCCTTTGGACTCTTACCCTTACATAGGTTTACTTGCCCGCAGTCTGGCTTTTTGCCTTCAGGACTGAGCAAAAGCATATTTTTTTTTTAGCATAAAAGCTAAGAAAACCACTTGGAAATGGGTAACAAAGTTGTCATCAGATTTGCACTGGGAACTGAGGTTGTTTAGTCTGGAGAAAAGGAGTCTGTTGAGAGACCTTATTGCTTTCTACAACTGCCTGAAAAGAGATTGTAGTGAGGTGGGTCTCAATCTCTTCTCCAGAGTAACAAGTGACAGGGCAAGAGGGAACAGCCATAAGTTGCACCAGGGGAGGTTTAGGTTGGATATTAGGAAATAATTATTCACTGAAAGGGTTGTCAGGTATTGGAACGGGCTGCCCAGGGAAGTGGTGGAATCACCATCCCTGGAGGTATTTAAAGGATGTGTAGATGTGGTACTTGGGGACATGCTTTAGTGGTGAACTTGGCAATGCTAGGTTTACGGTTGGACTAGATGATTGCAATGGACTTTTCCAACCAAACTATTCTATGATTTTACACATTACTTCCTGTAACAGTAAGTGTTGAGTTCTCTTGTCAATGAAACCTAACAATGGAAGATCCTTCTGTTTATACTTCATGATAATCACATTTACAGAGGTGATGTTGCACTTTATTGGAAGACAGCATTCTTACATTTGAAGCTAAAAAAATCTTTCCTAGATGGAATGTTAAGTTTTATATTCCCTCACAAAAGTCAAATCTCTCCCATGTCCTCCCACACAGTCTTCTTCACACCCACACAGGTATGTGATATGTACCCACACTCACTCGGCTTAGCAGTGCCACCATACACCTTATCACCTCTTTCAATTTCTATAGTTCTAACATCTTGTGCACCTTCACAGAAGGACTTGACTTTGCAAAACACAGAAATAGCTTTTATGTGGGGATTTAGTGTCTATTTTTGTCAGGGTTTGACTACAATGCATGGCATTCCCCCTAGATCCAGATACAAAAGAAAAAATAAAAATAAATAAAATGGAAGAAATTTTATTTATGAAGCAGAATTGTGGAAACTTCACTGGACTTTTATCTAATGAAATTATTTCTAAACTCATCCTTGTCTGATGCCCTCCACAATTCTTGACTGGTGGAAATTTGTACCCTGACATCTTAATTCACCAGTTACATGTCCTACCATTTCTGTTTTGTATCTGTATCAGCAGTGAGAAAGGTGCAAATTCCCAAAGCTGAATGAGGTCTTATATCATACTCTGTTTAATGAAGCTGGCAGTTCCTATGTATATCACAACACCTAGTTGAAGTGACCAAGCGCATGTTACACTGACTTCAAGGATAAGGAAATTACCTCATTTGAATGTATGTCAGCTGAGCTTTCTGACCTCTAAAGAAATACTGAAGAAAATATAAATATGCCTGCAGTGGTTGTTGTCAGCCATGATCTGCTCTCCCTGTTTTAGCTTTCTATATTTAATTCAGATTCACACTGCATTAACCATATGTGAGGAGTGCATTATATGAGGATTTAGGTGTTGCTTATCCTTTTTTTTAGCACTACAGTAATCCAATATTTTACATCACTAGAGTTTCTCTGCCTTCATTGTGATTGCTTCGAATTCATGTAGCTGTGGAGAGCTGAATAATAGGTCAGTGTCTGTCTGTATTGACTTTGTCTTTCAGACTAGAGTTTTGTTAATCTACAAAACTCATCCAAATATTATTAAGCACCCAGTCTTTACCAGTGTGTCCTGATGCCTGATGGCTTGACACAATAAAATTTCTGAATTCACCAGAGCTCAGTAGTCAGCCTACCAAAACCTATAGATGAGCCAGTATGAGACAAGTAAGTTTCAGGTTAAAAGAATTTTCCTCCAGCACTGTGGCTCCAATTTCCACTACATTTGTGCCATACATGTAAAAAGACTTCTGCTCCTGGCATTATTCTCTGAAAGTTGAAAAACTAGAACACTGATGAACAACACAGGACTGCCAGTAAAACAAAAATCATGTTCTAGGACTCAAGTCATATGTCAGCAGACTGGATGGGGCAAGTGTTGAGATGAGAATGACTCCTGTGTTACTTTCATCACTCCTAGGTTGTTCAGAGCTCCTTCTGTTCTGGTCAACCTGACCTAAAACTAGCCCCACGTTGCATTTCTTCATGGATTATCTTCAGCCTTGAGGCTGCTCTTAATTCTTCCAAACCTCTGTCCTTCTGCCTTTCACTCCCTCCTCACCTGGACAAGAGGGCAGTGGTGGCTTTCTGTCCCAGAGCCCCTATCCAGGGCATCTGAGCCATGCAAATCGGCATTCATCTACAAACAGGGCATGATTACAAAGATCAACAGTGAAGCAGAAGTTGAATCATTTTCTCAATCATAGTTCTTTTTTTTCCATTTCTGAAGTACATGATTTTTCACCTATGATACTGTGGTAAAATCTCAGTCTTGTCCTGAGATATTTTCTTAAGGACACAGGGGCAGAGATAGGAGACACCAGGGTCTCCTTATAGAGAGAAAATAAATAGAAGGAATTAGAGGGTTATACAATTAGGCAAGTAACTTGAAATAATTTCAAGATTCTTTTATCAAATCTTTCCCTTTTTCACAGTCCAAAACAATAATTTCACATTAACTACTTTCACTTACTTCATGCTAGACTGAGTGCACTTAAACAATATATTTGCAGTGAAGCAACAGTGGACAGTTAAGAGCTGTCTTTAATATTTTTGGGAGAACATACTCTGTATTCATGTAGGTCTACACAAGTACTTATTGAAATTCACCAGTATTTTATTTTCACTAAAAGGAGGTGGACACTTTTAAGTATTTAAACTGTCCCATTTATATGTGTTTTAATAAAAAATGAGGTTTTCTTATTTGTTTACTTCAAATATGTATTTTGCAAACTATAAAAAAAACTAAAACAAAAAAGAAATACTTTAATGTTATTTAAACAGAAGGGTTTGAAAGAGCTTTTAATATTTCTTTGAGAAATAAATTTGAAATTGTCAGGTTTTGTGCTGATTCTGAAGAAAGACAAGTTTTGAAATCATTAAATACAGTATTCCTACTCTTGGCGCTGGATTTGTAATGAATTTCTGCTTGATTCTTCTTTTGCTGCTGCTGACTAGAGAGGGCTATATTGACCTGCACCTAATCCCCTCTAGCAATTTATTCCACTGCAGTGTTTTTCTCCTTAACTTAGTAAATTCAGGTTCCTGCTCATTACTGTTCAGCTATTATTTTGGCTAAGCATTACATAGAAATTTAGAGAACAAGACTCTTTTGGTTCTTTTTTTCCCCTTTCCAGTCAGATGGCTGCCTTAAAGCAATATGCTTTGATGAAAAACAGGGTTGCTTTTAAGATATGAGCTTCTCTTTTTTTTTTTTTTTTTCCTCCCATAATTTTTGATGGCACCTGGGATAGGAAGGCCTGTTGCCTGCAAGAAGGAATGTTATATATGTGGTGCTTGTGAGTGAGGTAGTATCACAGGAATGGAATGTGGAAAACTGTCTTGTCTTGCTTTTCCGTTTCCCATTTACTTTCTCCTGTTTGTGTCCATAGCCTTTTCCTTCCCGCAGTTGTTTACTGGGGTTTGGGTTTAAGGGGTTTTTTTGTTTTCCTTCTTTTTTTCTTTTCTTTCCTTCCAACTTTTTAGAGGAACCTTTTAGGAAAGTCAGCTCAATTTATCCTAGCAATTATCCCAGAGGGGCAGGAACTAATTGCTCTAATTATTACTTGAAGGTCATATGGGGAGATTTAGAGCCTGAGGCCAGATATAAAGGAGCAGGTTAAAAATTAACTTTCTTGAATTTGAGAGGCAGTTGATAACTCCTGATGTTGCAATGTTCTTAACTACTGGGGGGAGAACCTGATAGAACAGGTGGAGAAAATGGAACAGATATATGTTTATATTTCTATTTACTTGATTTTTCAATAGGACAATAGGCTAGATTAATGAGACATGGTTGCAATGAGATTCTTCCTTGTTTAGAGAAATCATTTTTAAGAGTAAGAATACCCCCTGAGAGCACCGATACAGAAGATGTGAAAGGACTAGTTCCTACCCTTGCTGTAGCAAGATGATTTGGCTCACTTAAGTAGAACCAATTGCAAGATAAGGATCAAATCCAAAAATGGGTAATAAAAATAATCTGAATCTCCAAAATAGGAATCAGTAGTTACTGATGTGATAATTCAGTCATTCACAAAAGATATTTGCTAGAGCTCAGAAGCCATGTCCAGTAATTAAGTTTTATTTTGGTAAAGTTTTAATACCTTTAGGTTCTTATATGTTTCTAAAGTCTTTGGAGAAGAAAAGTCTGTCTAGATGTTGGCATAATATCCAGTACAAATGAAAACCTGCCTGGAGGCCATTTTAGCACTAATATATTTGTATGAATGTATGAAATTTATTAAATGCTCATAATCATTACAGACCTGAAATAAGTCATTTGAGGGGCTCTTGTTCACCATTCAACAGCAAAACCCCAACTAAGTCTCAAACATTTAGAAAAAAGGAAAAAGATTAAAAAAGAGGAAAAAAAAAAAAAAAGACCTGCAGAAATAAAGCAGGTAAGAACTTGTTTTAGTTATTTCTGTTTGGACATGATTTTTCTTTCTTGTCTGGACAAGGTCTAAAGATAGGTTTACACCAGTTTTGATTAATAGATTAAAACACATCCTGGTTTTCATGACAGTCTTCCCTTGTATTAAGTGACAGAATGCATCCTGATCTGGCAATAGGTTGTGTATGAGTAATGGGAAGGAAAATTTATCTTCCAGATTCTAATCCCTACTGTAAATCTTGCAAGCACATGTACTCACCAGGGCTTTTTTATATTAAGAGATAAAGAAGACTTAGCTGGTACTGACAGGTACCAGTAAACGTAGCTTAGTTTACAGTCACCTCACTCATTGATAGCTGATTGTAATGGTGGGCAGTGTGCTTGAGATTCAAATGGGAAGACAGATTGTCTGTCTTGTCAAGGTTTAGGATATGAGTGAGAACTTAGTCAAAAATGTAACAGAAAAGCTGTTATGTAGGTTATGTATAACCACCAAGCTCTGTCAGGTGTTGATGTAGGTTGTGCTCAAGCCTTCACCTCACATAAATAGTGTTTGCACTTTTAATAACAAGACTTGATTAAAATGCCATAAACACAAAATTCTGTAGGAAAACAGAGGTTATAGCAGCAGGATGCTTTAGAAGCAGCCAACAGAAAACTATGAGGGTGTTTTCTAAAGGTTAGAAGAAATCACTCCTGAGTAATTCCATCTTCCCTGTACACATGGAAAGGATATTTCAGCATTTCAATTGAAACAGGCAAAAACCAAAACAACCACCACCAAACGAGACAATGTCTGTCTGAAATGTAAGTTTCCTGTCAAGAAAACATTCCCCTAAATTTTCATGCTTGGGGTCTTGGAGACTGGTGATGTTTGAAAATACCCTCATCCGGAGTTTGAGTTGTTTGTTTTCAAGGAGTCATCTAAAACCAGGCAGAAAGGGACACGGGAGAGTCATCCTCCAAAAACAAGAGCTACTCTAACTACATCAGTCCAGACAGAGGCTTGAAAGAGCAGCTGTTGCACTAAGGCAGAAGAGTCCCAACCAGAATCATGCAGCTCTCAGTAAAACCTACTGCGTCCTGTTAATTCTTAAATTGAATGTCAAAGTATTAAAAATGAAATGAATAATTAAATAAGTTCTACTCCTTTTAACAGAACAAGCCCATATGGGCCAACAACCTACCAAACCAGAAAATATTCAGACGCAGGTGGCTTCCTTTCCAGATTTGGGTCAGCCCTGTAGAATGAGCCATGCAATTCTACCTTTAAACTTGTGTATGGCCTTGGAAATAATTTTGCCTATTTCCCATGTTCAGCTGGTGTCTGTCCCATTTGTACATACAACAAGCTCTTCAAAGCAAAAGTACTCTTACAGTGAGTTTCTACAGTGACTAGAAAAAAGTAGTCTCTGCCTTCCACAGGTATCTCTAAAAGATCCAGGAAAAGTGGGGGATGTACAGCCAAGCCCATGATTTAATATTAGATCATCTGTGGTCGTATGATTTCTTTCCACATAACAGTTGTATAACAGAAAGGTGTATGACCCGCCAAACCTACTGGAGGTGTGCTCTCAGCAACAAAATCTTTTCTCATATGAGTTATAGAGATACCAACAGGAAATTATAAGAATATCATTCCACTCATTAGAAAAATATGTTGTGATCACCAGCATAGTGTGCCCTGCCACACAGAAAATCCTAGTTGGACTGGAGGACAGGGTGCACAGTAGCCTCAAAGTTAGTAAATTTCCAGAGAAAATTAAATTGTGTAAGGTTTAGATGAAGAGTCCATAAACACAAAACAATTCTAACACATTCCAGCTGGTCCAAAAATGCAGGCTGAATGCATACAATAACAGGATAATTTTATTTTGAGCTAGGTTTTATTCCAGCCTTTACCACAGATTTATGTGGGCTTCACATATATGCTCCTAACCGTACTTCTAATTTCAGAAAGGAGTAATGATCAATTAAAGGTTCTCATACTGCTGTGAGGAGACAGGGGCAAAGGACTGGGGGCAAAGTACTGAGCATTTCTGGCTTCAGCAGCCAGCATCAATAGCAGTCACAAGTGCTACGCTCTGCCTCTCTGAACTGAACCCAGGATACAGAAAAGAGTAGAGAAAAAGTCCACAAGCTCATGGTTCTTTATTAACATGGAGCTTATGTAAATTGCACATTAAATAGGTTATAATACTTCCACTTGGCAAGAAGAGAGCCAGCCATCTGGACTGATGTGATTAGCAATGTTCATTCTAATATTCTTTGACTAAAAAGCACATAGTTTTCTGGAAACAGATATACATGAGAAAAAATTGAAGATTTCTTTAAGCTGTATTAATAGTGGAAGTTGTGCTGTGTAATTCCAATTCATTTGGGTAATGAGGTGTACTAATTTTCAGACTCAGTCCAGTTTAGACACACAGCATGCATATGCCCTGTAATAGGAGTGTTTATTAATTATATTTAATTGTCATCGCTTTTCCTAATGATAGTTGTGTTCACCCCCGTTCATTTTGTTTCTAAAATGGCGATTAGTGAGAACCAGGAACAGGGATGAATAGGCAGCTGGAACTAAGGAACCATGGGTGGTTACAGCAAGCCAGCCATCAGCACAGCCATCCAGGCCATCATGCTCCAGTGGTTGGGAAAGGAAAGCTTGCCCAACCCCATTGCTGCTCTTTGGTGGCAAGCAGGCCAGTGGTACCGTCAAGCTGAGTGCCTTTCATATATGGATGTCTGCACCATGAGCATAGGCTTAATTAGAATTTTGCAATTAGCTGATTGAACATTTTTATGGGGTTAACCAGTGGTAACCTCCACATCACTCATAGCAGGGGCATTAGCGTTTGTAGGCCTTAAAAATGCCACCAGCAGGTGGAGAACGAGTGACATGAATCACGCACACATGAGCACACATGCACTCAATCTTGAGACATTGCTGCCACTTGCAGAGTTTCATTTTGTCACTAGAATACCAGTTCCCAAATCCTTTCAAGTTGCGATTTTACATATGGCTGCAAACTGAACTTCTGTCTTAGCACAAGAGACAGAATTGCCATCATGACTCTTCATGAGGTTGCAGACTGTATTTTTGGAAAAACTGTGTTAGAGGGTGATGTAGCCTTCACACACACTTATGTCCATCTAAGGTGGTTGTCTATTTAAACGTTTTTCATCTTCTCTGAAGGTGCACCATGTATGTTATGCCCAAGGTAGTATTTCCAAGTTCAAGATGCCATGAGATTATTGGCAGCATTCATATAATACAAGGACCTTGAATTCTGTGTACATCAGAGGAGCACTGGTGAATGCTCCATGCATCTCATACATCTTATGTCTGTGCATTCACTTGTGTTTTCTTCTACATCGTGATATAGTGAGAAATACTTTCTCATTTCATGAGATAAAACTAAGTCAGAGGGAGGCTGTTGTGAAGGCACTTTGTTACAGCCTTGTCGTTTTTAGTGCTGGACTTCATAAATTCAGTACATACATGAATACAATGACGAACAATTGAATTGCACACCAGTCTATGGAACAAAACTTTCTTGAGATCCAACTAGATCTGTTGATTTTTTTTTTTTTTAATGTAGCAAACATTTTCCTGTCAGAATGCCTGGCACAGGCCACATCAAGGCTTCTTCATTTCTGAGCTCACACAAAGTCCCTAGGTATCATTTCCTTTTCTTTTTTTCAGTCGCTTGTTTCTGGGAGATTAGGCTCATTAAAAAGGAGAAGTGCTGTAGACTACTTTCATTTTGTGTGAGGCTGGGTGTTGTCTCCTTTTCCTCCATCCTGTGGCAAAAAGCAGTATCTACAACCATCTTGGGCAGTGTATTTCTATGTTGTGACTCATTCCCCTTTTGCTTTCTGTGAGAGTTTTTTTTGACAGTAGAGAAGGCACTGAATCTTATGGTGTTGCACTTTTTCTTTGTAAAGTCTTCTTCCTAAGAGAAATTCTTGGGCGTTTCTGGGATGTATGTGAATAAAAAATATGTCATATCTGAAGACTAATAACTATAATATGGCAGCTAGATAGATAAATATTTTTTTCTTGAAAAGGCATCTTTTATTGCAAAGATTTCAAAAGGGTTTTAAAAGACGTATCACTGAAAAGAGAGGAAGAGTATCTGTCCCTCTGTATGCTCTGCCAGACCTACCAGCCAGGACAAATGACCACTTGTGCCAACATTGCATAATTCTATATTCCTCTCTAGTTCAACACTTGTACATCCCTTGCCAACCTTTACTAGATACACAGCATTTTTCCACTGTTCCACAAACACTTTGAATCAGAAAGATGATGGGTTGGAGGGTAATGAGCAATTGCATTTTGGCAATTGATACATACTCCCATCTTTGTCCCTCAGTGAGCAGCATCCTGTTAACTGTAGTCATGATGACTTGTTTCACATTCCAGTTGGGACGTCTAGGCCCTTTGTTGCAGCCTTTTGCTGGAGTCTGAGATCACATGCCTTATCGTATGCAATTGGGAAGCTGTCACATATATCACCCAACAAAAGCGTGGTTGCCTGGGTGAGCTCCAGAAACACTGTACACCCATGCTACCAGAAGCCTCCAGCACACTCCTAAAAGAGCAGCTCCACATTTCAGGAAGTAACACATTACAGAATGATTCTTCCATTAAGATTTATGCTTAAAATAGAGGAGCCACAACCTCATGCATCACCAGAGTTTTCATCAGCTGATTAAGCATGACAGATGAAGCAGGATCCTGACCTTTCTGAGGTTGAGGGGAAAAAAAAAAAAAAAAAAAGGAAAAGAGAAATGGCCTCTCTTTCACCTCCGTATTCAATGGTGCACTTCCTCAAACAAATAGAAAGACACTTTTGCAGCTGAGCAAGAGGCCATGCAGTTAACCATGGGTCCCTGAAGTTGTTCAATCAAGAAGGAACATGATACTATATGATTTGTCTGTTCATTGCTCCTGGGGTGGGCCATTGCTCCTAAGTGAAGAATAATAGCTGTCAATTACATTCAGATCACTGTAAGGGCCCTGTCATTCTTAGGCAGCCTGTTATTAAACCGTTAACTTTCTCATGTCTACCTTATTACTTTAAACATACATACCAGACTGACTTTACATATACACACCGAAAACAGTAATAAATCTTTCCTAACACTGGGAACTTAATTTGCTGGGAGTAATCAAAATCTTGGGATGTATGCACAGCCTTTAATTTTTTTTAATTTTTAAATTTTTTTTTATTTTTTTTTTACTTTGTAAAGAGTTCTGCATGTGTAAGTTGCTTTCCCTGACACCATATCATACACACTACAAAATAATCTTCTTGTGGAAGTCTCCTGGAGTTAGACATGACTGTTTTAGAGAACAGGAACTAATATCTGGGTAGAAGGAATTGTTCTCATTTTTTGAAAATATATATAAAAAAAAAAAAAAAACTAGGGGATTTAAAACATGGAACAAATCTATTTAATATATACTTTTAAAAAATTTATTTGGTCTACAGCAGCATTTAAAGAGTTGTATAGAGGTTGGCACACTTGTGATACAATGTGAGGCATAGCTTGTCATAACTGAATTTGCCTTCATTTCTTAGCATAATTTAGCCACAATCTTATTATTTAAGCATTGCTAAAGATGTTAATTGAGATTAGATTCTTTTTTACAAGGTATACTCCAGTTTAAGTAGGAATTAATTCAGAGAAGTCTTATGTTCAAAGTTATGAAGTAAGTTACTCTAGATCATTAGAGTAATTTCTTTAAGAGTTTGTAATATAAAAATCTATTAAGGTATATCTGGTTTTCCTTACATTTACAGAAGCAGTAATTAATTAGAGTTATATATTAATGCAAAGAGAAGTATTAATCTATCTTTTAGGCTTCCTGTTTTTACACTTGAAAATTTAATAAATATTCAAAACCAGGAATTGATGCCTTCTTCCTTTCTTGTGTGCAGAAGAAGCAATCTAGATACATTGTTCCTGACTTTAGTGTGGATTTAAAAGTGTTTAACGAAAGAAAAAGACTGATGATGTGGCATGCATTCTGAAATTTTGCATGAAATTAAAATACAAAGAGAAAAATATTTTTGCTTAGATTGAAAATGCTCACCTCTATAGGTAAATCCCTTACCTCATGCATCATTTTCTGTCCTGTCTGTTCTCCACCGAAAGACAAGACCCCTAATCATCCTAAAAGAAAGTGAAAAATACAGAAATATGTCTCAAGAGTTTTACTAGATAAGAACAGTGTTTCTTATGCAGCTCTACACTCAGTTTTAGGCAGATGGCAATCTGGAATTGTTTATCTATGTGAAGGCTCCTATCTGAGACAGCTGGATTAGAACAGTTACTCTCAGCCTTTCTGGAGGCAATGAAAAAAGAAGTTACCAGCAGAATAGAATACTTGGAAGTGTCAGTACCTCTACAGTGCTTACATTGATTGAACACAGGGAGGAGAACATGCAATTCACCACCAGTGGTGAATGGAGTTAAATCCAGTTGGTGGCTGGTCACAAGTGGTGTTCCCCAGGGCCCAGTACTGGGGACAATCCTGTTTAACACCTTTAAAACGATCTGGACGAGGGGATTGTACACCCTAAGTGTGCAGATGACACCAAGTTGGGTGAAAGTGTTGATCTGCTTGAGGGCAGGGAGGGTCTGCAGAGGGATCTGGACAGGCGGGATCAATGGGCCAGGACCAATTGCATGAGTTTCAATAAGGCCAAGTGCTGGGTTCTGCACTTTGGCCTCAACAACCTGTGGCAGCACTACAGGTTTGGGGAGGAGTGTCTGGAGAGCTGCTCGGCAGAGAGGGACCTGGGGGTGTTGTCAGCCATCTGAACATGAGTCAGCAGAGCATCCAGGTGGCCAAGAAGGCAAACGGCATCCTGGCCTGGATCAGGAATAGTGTGGCCAGTAGAACCAAGGAAGTTAACCTACCACTGTACTCAGCACTGGTGAGGCCGCACCTCAAGTACTGCGTTCAGTTTTGGGCCCCTCACTACAAGGACATGGAGGTGCTGGAGCGTGTCCAGAGAAGGGCAACGAAGCTGGTGAAGGGTCTGGAGCACACATCTTATAAGAAGCAGCTGAGGGAACTGGGGTTGTTTAGTCTGGAGAAGAGGCTGAGGGGAGACTACATCACCCTCTACAACTACCTGAAAGGAGGGTGCAGAGAGGTGGGGGTCGGTCTCTTCTCCCAAGTAACAAGTGACAGCACGAGATGAAATGACCTCAAGTTGCGCCAGGGGAAGTTTAGATTGGATATTAGGAAGAATTTATTTACTGAAAAAGTTATCAGCTATTGGAATGAGTTGCCCAGGGCAATGGTGGAGTCCTCATCCCTGGAGGTATTTAAGAGTTGTCTAGACATAGTGCTTAGGGACATGGTTTAGTCATGATTTAGGTGACTTCTCAGTGTGAGGTTAATGACTGGACTTGATGATCTTATAGATCTTTTCAAACTGAGGCAATTCTGTGATTCTGTAATTAGGTTTGTACTTTCATCAAAGCATTCCCCTTCTCAAGACAACTCAGCGCTCACTCTAGTTCTTCACTCACTCTAGAGAAACAGTGTCATCTACTTTTTATCTAGTGGGAAAGTAAGCACTTGGCTAACCAAGTAAACACAATACATTCACTTTTTGCCAGCTGATGTCAAGATCTATTAAAAAATACAATAATTCAGGTAAATATTTTCAGATGTTTTTTATGTGTGCTGGTTTATTCTATTAAGTAGAGTTTTCCAGGCTGACTGTTTCATTTTTAAATGCAATAAATTAATCTGAAAAGTCAAAAAGTACACAACTGTTGCCAGGTCTGCATTTGATAAATAGAAATAGAAATTTTTCTTTTGCAGAATATTTACCCTCCTGTGATGGATACACAATGACAAAAAATGATCTTTAATGGAATGGAAATGACATAATTAAATAAATTCAAAATACAATATAACAATATTACTTGACTGAGATGTTTAAGTTCAGTTTATTGAAGCGAATTACCATGTTTCACTTCAGTTCCATTTAAGAGTTCATTGTACCTGGACTAGTTACTGCAGTAACCAGTGTTCCTCATGTTCTATTTTCTAACATGAATCTCCAGATATTCTGATATCTGAAACAAAACTTTGAGGAAGCAACTTGGAACGTCAACAGAACATAAACAAAAGTAAAACCAGCCCAGAATTAAATGTTGTCATTTCAATTCAGATTGCCTTATCCCAAAATGCTTTGTTAGTTTTACCTGACACGAATTCCAAAACTTTTGCAAAGTCAGAATTTCCCCAAAAGAACTGATGTTTGTCTGTGCCATATGTAAGTCTGAAGCCAGGGAGAGATCCAAGGAGAAAGTGAACTGACTGGGACAGCATTTTACTAACCTCTTATTCACCTTATTTACAAAAGAAATAGACTGAGTGGTCATTTTTGAGACTCATATTGTGCAGAGATTCATCCAGGAATTTTTTTGTTGTTGTTGTTTTGGTTTTGTTTTTCCCAGTGAACAGAGTTTTGGAGCATTAGAGGCTGTAGGGGACTCTCATCAAAGCCTGTTGTTTGCAGGGGTCTCAAATATTGACTGATGTTTTTACGGTCTGGGAAGGACAGAGGTCAGAGTCACAGTTGGAGGCTTAGCCTGGTGACAATGCTTTTGTGACAGTGTGGGAATTGGTTGACTAGCAAAAAAGAGAACATTGTGCCTGTGTCTATTCTCAACTTTAAAAAAAAGTTGTCTTTTAAGGCTGTCTTAGATCTTTGTAAAATAAGACAATAATTGATTGTATTGCAAAAATGTGCCTTATCAGAGGCAACCTGGATTCATGGAGTCACTTCTGGTACAGAAATATTCTCCACAGTAACTTTTCTCCTCCTTATAGCTGTGACAACCAAAGGAAAGATCACCTTGCTTCCATCTTTCTTCAGGGAGACACAGCAAATAGCTGCTCATACCTGAAGTAATATTGAAAGATTGTGTAGGCCCTCGTGTTAAATGTCTTTTCTTCTTTTAGCAGAAACAGTCCAACTTCACTAAGCAGTCTCATAAAAACTGATCGTGTTTAAAACAAACTTCCCACTCCAAAAGAAATATCTCCTACAGCCTTCACATCAGAGACAGTTCATCCTTTCCTGCTGGGTCACACAATAAACTTTCTTTGCCTGATCTTCAGTGTCAGAAAGGAGAATAAAGCACCTATCATAACAGGACACAGGTGATTCCTTCTTTCTTCCACCAATTTACGTCTGCACCATCGTGTTAAATCACATACATCCACTGTCTGTCTTGAATTACTTTTAA
>NW_010316960.1:34822-35492 GCF_000700745.2 Antrostomus carolinensis | reverse complement strand
ACCAAAAAGACCTGAGCACACTTTCTCTGTCCTGGACATCTCCTCATGCGAGAAGAGCATTATTATTACTCCCTGCAGCTCAAATATATCCTGCATTATGAACATGAAGGAATATTTAAGTTTTAGTTGTTTAAGTCCCAGAACCTGGAAAATTTGTTTTGTTCCCTGTTCAACCATAGATTTTTTATGTGACATTAGACAAGTCTTTCTTTGCTCCAATTTCCCATCTATGAAAGGAGGTAATTGTACTTGCCCCCCTCAGACTGTAAAGATTGTGAGGCATTCAGGGACTGCAGCAACTGAGGGCACACCAAACCCTAACCCATACAATTACAGAGACAGATAGTCCACCATTTTGGCCAGATTGGCCAGAGAATCTGGCCCTCCATCAACACAACCAGAACAGGAGGAAATAAAGCCAGCTGGTGCATGAGGCTCTTCAGTGGTTCTGGAAATCACCAAACAGCTACTTGACATATGCCCATTTCAGACAAGCTAGAGGAACCCATTTTATGACCAGTCAGAGCAAGTCATCTGGTCAACAAGCTTTTGCATTCACGATCATTTCTACTAGGAAGCCAAAGATATTATACAAAATTAATCCAAATGAAGCAGTATTTGTCCCATAAGAATTCTCTGCTTAGCACACATGCAACCTCAGAGAGAAAAA
>NW_010316960.1:19395-34790 GCF_000700745.2 Antrostomus carolinensis | reverse complement strand
ATGCAAACAAGAACATTTGTTATCAGTTAACGACTGTAAGTATTTGCTGTTCATCACTCTTATGCCTCTCATGGAAATTTCAGGCATATGATGAGAGAGTCAAAACGACTCCAGAAACTTTAGCGATCTGTCACATACTGCAAGTGTGAACAGTTAAAATGATCAATGTTTGAACATGCCATGTGATGGTAATTGACACAACACGGAAAGTTTTACCCATACTGAATAATTAAGAATAATCAATATATTGGCAGGACTGATTCACTGCTGATTCACAGACAAGGAAAAAAGCCATATTCCTTGAATCACTTACTTGCCATGACTAGTTCTGTCATATCAAACTGCAGTGCTGCAATAGCACTTTATAAATGAGCACTGATTTCCATCAAGCATTTAGTGAAAGTTTACAGCATAGTTAGGCTGCTGGCATGTGTTGCTTCAGAAACAAAGCCCAATGCCTATTTTTCAGGCTGCAGTCACAAATTCCATCTTCCAGCTGGAACAATGGATCTAGGTGTAGAAACAACATGTCAAAGAGCAGCAGTTTTCAATGCAGTACAAGAGACTGGTGTTACTATGCAGTCTGTACATCTATCTTTGATGTTGGATTTTCTTGATTTATTATAACTTCACAGAAGATGAATAGCACATTTCACTAAATTGCATGTTAAAATATATTGTTGGCCATACATAATACAGATTTTTGGCAGAATATATTCATTATAAAACACAAGCCTGTCTGTGGTTTCCTTGCTTTCAGGTGTTCTGTTTTTCCTCTGTGTTGACCATTTAGACACTTCTCTCAATTTTCTCCATATTAAACATCACATGTAATCTCACAGGCAGTGTTTGGTATCATCTAGTTAAACTATCTTTTATGTATTTTTTTCATAGATAAATCACTGATTAAACAATTTATTGTTAGAGTAGTTCCTTTCCCTTCTTCCTTTGCACTGTTGTATTCAGCACAATCCATTTCCTAATCACTGTTGTCATTTATCTCTTCGTTTTACCTTGTCACCTACTTAATTCCACTAGAGGCATTTCTAACATCTCTGTCTAATAATCTCTGCTAACAATGCAGAACACTATTAGCATAATAAGCATTTCCCATCTGCACAAATGAGACTCCTTCTCATCAGTCTGAAAACTAAGTACTGTATAAAAAATAGCCAGAAATCATTAGAATTAAAGAGAGAACACATTCCCCTGCAAACAAGCTTCTTCCCTCTCTCTTCCTGGTGGTAACAACTTCAGCTGTCTTCATATTAGTAAAGTACAGAAGTCCAGGATTGAGCACGAGGTCCTAGGCATCCATACTGTTTAATGTTAGTACGAACTCCTACAAAGTTTTGAGCTAGGACAAACTGCCAACAATGCCCAAACCATGGGCTTATCTCAGTATGTAGTGTAAAGAGCAACACTGTTCCATGGGTAAACACAGTTTGGCTGTATGGACCACACATATCTTTACTGCACACCCCAAAGTATGACCCAAAGCCTATGGAGTTGAAGGGAGACTTGTCAAGGAATGTACTTGGGCTTTGGACGTAGCCTCTCTTCTGCATCGAGACCTGCAAAGATGAGTAATGTTTGAATAAAATGAGGTGGCGTATTTCTGTGCTTATCATCTTTAGAAGCTTTCCATCAAAAGCAGAGGCATAGGTGTTGGCAGACCCTTATATTTGTCTCCTCTAACCCAATTTAATTCCTTCCTCGCAGCATCAGACTCAAGTGAGAGCCATCAGCTGTCACTGGTGGCATCTCATCCCTTATTTTCTTGGACCTTTAATTTGGCAGTCCTTGATCTGCAAAGTTATTTCTCCAATCAGTATTGCAATGGATTGCCTCATTCCCATTGTTTTGTGAGGGCCTGGCTTGTTCAGGAAGACGCCTGGCAACCTCAAAACATGACCAAGGAAACCTATTTTTTTCGACCAAAGGCCTCTACAGTTTCAACAGCAACCCACAGAAATCAAGGGAAAAACTGGCAACTAAGTAACTAGAAACACAAACTGGCCCCTTATTAATGCCAATGAAGTCATGCCAGTGCAAAACAGATGCTTGTGTAATACAGTCTCTTTTTTTCAACGCAAGATGGATTTTGGTCCTGAAAACTTTTGCTCAGATTAAGCATAAAAACAGGTTTCTAGCCATATGAAATAACTGAAGAAAATTTCAGAAAGTTATTGGATTTGCTCACACCACAGCTTTATGCTTCCCTTCATGTAAGAGCACAAAAACCAGACCAATTCTCTGCATGGCATATTCTACCACATTTGCAGTCCTACCACTTCTCTCTGTGTTTCAAAGTATTTTGAGTCTTTCTTTGCTATCAGATCTTTCAGAGAATCACAGAATTATGGAATCATTTTGGTTGGAAATGACTTTTTGATGAGAAAGATGCAAGGATGGTGCATTTTTGACTGTAAATGGCATAACATCCAGAAAAAATAAAAAGGTTAGGGGAAGGCTCTTTTTCATCCTCTAGTTCCTTGATCTGCTTCATTGCACACTGCACAAACAGCTGCAATGCCCCATTGGAGCTGGTGGGAGAGGGACTTCATCCAACTTCCACTTTAGAAAGCTTTCCAAAGCTAAATTTTAGGCCTCTAAGGTGGATCCCAGTTTTTGTTTCTAGACCTTCATTTAGTCTGAAGTTGTTTTGTCATATCTTTCAATTGTTTGCTATGAAGTGATGTGCATCAGCTGTAATTATTTCATTTTATCTGTTGCCCATCACATTTCACCAGAAAAGCCTCCATCAAACAAAGGTATCATTGACCTTTATACAATAGTGTTATTTTCACCATATTCTCTAGCATCTAGTTGCAGAGAATGGAAAGGGTTTATTTTTGTTCTTTGATGGTGGTGGTGATGGTCTCCACAAATAAAAGACCTCCATAAACAAATAAGTCATTCTGAGGGAAAAGAAACCTTCGCCTCATGTTGCACCCTGCTTTGCCCACACATACAGTTCTGACTCATACATTTTTCTAGAATACCTATTATTTTTGTTAGTTTTGCCCAGGCTAAGAAGGAACTAGGAACACAGAAGGTTTTCACAAGTTACAAAAAGGAAATGAAAAAAAAAAAATTATAATAATACAAGGTCACTATGTAAGCTACAAGCATTTTGGTGTGTGTCATTGGAGTATGTCCTTTGTGGCTGGATACTTGCCTCCATTTAAGGGCAGAGACAGGAGAAAACAGTTTCTTTAAAATGTTGCTGCTGTTTTGATAAATAAAAACATCATATATTTCTTTGGTTGAGTCTGAGGATCTTGCAGAGAAACTGAGATTGTGGCCTGTAGACTGTTGGAAAGGAATGGCAACAACTCTTCAGTTTCACTGACCCTGCAAAGGATCCTTCTGCACATCTACCTCTTTGCACTGGTTCCCTTCAGACCACCGCTAGCCAGACTGGTGAGTTGTGTGGCAGCCTTCAGTGAGTGGTGGAAGAAGTGAGATCATTTTGAAGAGCTTTAGAAGATCTTGGTCATTTTGAAGTGGTTGTTTCTGATGGAGTAGATTCTATTTTCTAATTATATTTATATATAAAAACAGAAAACCTCAGGAAATAAGTACATTATTTTTAAAAAAAGGCTTTGTCTATACTGGTAGACTAGGACTGGATAACATAGACAAGCCCTGATATGTGTTCATCTTTACTATTTTTGTTTACCCTCTGGCAAAGACCAGACACAGCTGAGGAAAGAGTATGTATATGCAAGGGACTATTGGCAGTCAGGGGTAGGTCACCCTGCTCTGAGGTAGACACTTCAGCCATGGGGATACCATGCCAGTAGACCATAGCACCAAAAAGGCCCTGGACTGTTTTATTCACTAGCACTGATGTAGCTCAAAGCCTACAGATCCCCGACTGCATGTGATTTTGTGTCTGAAGCATGTTCCTGGTGCTCCTGGTGCCCAAGGTGCAGGTAATAGAGTCAAACTTATCCCTGACAGCCCTTTGGCCTGCTCTCCCCCTAGAATATGATGTAATTCAGCTCATGAGACATTGTAATTCATCTCATCATGAGAAGTGTCATTGCATAATATTTGCAGAATATTAAGGCACTAGAAACCATGTTTGTTGATAAACTAGAGGTTTGTGTCATACGCCACATATTTTCAGACTGAAAGAACAAATTTTAACTACAGAGACTCTTCAAACAGTAGGTGGAAAACACGAGGATTTAAATCAGAAACTGGATAATGCTAAGCAGCTTTCATCTACTTTAATTAGAGATAATGTTTTTCTTAATCATAAAATTGAATTTATGGAAATCAATTTTAAAGTGTGATTTTTTTTAATACTTAGAGAAAAATAATTTTCTTTTATATATTGAGAATACTTCTAGGCTATAAAACCTGAAAGAAAATTTCTTCATTAGTATGCTTCGACCCACATCTCAGATCGGAAATACCTGATTAATCTTATTCCTAACAAAAAATGCTATTAATTAACAAAGATCTACCAATTATTTATTTGTATCAATAATTCAGATTTATACATCTGTTGTTATCAGATTTAAACATAAGGACAAAACCTGGAATTTTTCCACATCCACTTATCTACAACACATAATGAAAAATATTTTTTCCTTAAACTATAAAATAAAGACTACCACATAGATTGTTGAAATGGTACTTCAAACCCCATGTCCTTATCAGTTTGCTTATAGAAGATTAAGGTGTTTCTTTATTTGAATTTACCTGAAATCTATGATACTCAAGAAAAAGTTTTGGTTTCCACAGGAAGAGTATGTAGAAATATTTCAAGCTTTTAGAAATACTGTCTTTATAGTGTGTTGTGTTTTTGCTCATGTGCACAAACACACTAATATCTGTTAGTCTAGTGTGAGTACTTGCTATGATAAAGAAATATATTGTGTGTCTGTGTGTGTGTGCACATTTATGTTGAATTCAGACTTGTTTTGCTTTTCAAGAACTGAGTTATTTGGATGCTGGGCCAAAGCCCTGCTTGATGTAAATAACACTTACTAGTATGCAGCCTGGCTGCAAGAGAGACAACTGCTTGGGCAAATAAAGCCAACAGGATATTTTCAAATACTTTGAAAGGTTTGTAAAATACATTTAATAGGCTTTTTCCTTTGTGCCACTCTGATGGAGAAATATGATGAAATTATATCAATATTCTAAGATTCAGTGGTATAATCCTTCTAAAGATATTCTTATTAAATAGCTACTGATACTGAATATTTCCCTCATTTTTTCCCCTTTCATTTCCTGTACTCCCTGCCTAATGGAAAAACACTGAATGTTGATAATGTAAAAACATTGAATCTTACTAGAGTAGAATATTCAGCTTTGTATCTTTCACATATAATAATGTATCTTACACACACATATCTATATTTTACGTATATACACAATATTTGCATATGTGTATATATGTATAATTTTAGGTCATCTATTACCATATCATATGGCACAGATTTAATTTATCATGGGATTTTACAATGAAAAATCACTAATCCCAGGATTCTGAATAGCTAGATACACACAACAAACAGAAGTCTAAGGACTTCTAAAAAAGATCTATAAACTAAACTAGGTGATGTGACAAATTCTCTGGATAAATAAAAGATTTAACATGTTGAGTGGTGCTTTGTATTTCAACATTATCTTCTCTACAGGATTCTAATGCTTGTTTACATATCAGGGATTTTTTTTTAGTTATACGTAACTGAAAAGGGAGAATATTTTTGTGTCTTTGCACAGTAGACCTCCACCCCCTCATTTACAATCACTGAGATGGAATGTGGAGATACTGACTTCGGTGATATTTGGATCAGGCCCTCAGACTGTAATTGGACACGCTGAGATCTCTGCTAAAAAAGTTCCTTAAGGCAAATGATGCACTTCAGAGGACACGACCTAAATATGGCTCTTAGGAAAGTAGAAGTTTGGATAAGAGAGATTCTAAGACACATGCCTTTCTTCTTCCTGAACAATGTGAACATTTAATTTTTCCTACACATCTCCTCCTCTTCTACTGCCTGTCAGATAAAAAAAGACTCACAGATGGTTTTGTGGGGGAGATAAAAGACCCTCTTTTAACCTCTACCCCACCCCCCAAATAACTGCATATCCAACGTGAATTTATCAGAAGCCTTATGTGAGTTTCAAAACTTTTGCCAAGTCCACATTTTCTGTTTTACCAAAAATCTAATTTCAGATTTCATTCTTTTAATTAACAGATCATAGATACTACTTTAATTAATTATGCTGTACCAAATTAAATCAGCTAGATGTGGGTGCTTGCTTTTCTGCTGAGCTTAGTTGGAATTACAGTATCAGCACAAACGTTCACTGATGGAGAGGGCCTGTCTGCTCTTATGATGAATGGGATCATTCTTCAGAGCATAGTGTTGGGGTTAGCTGACCAGATCTCTTCTAGGCTTCTACAAGGGCAAGAAAACTTCCCTAATGAATTCCACAGATAAGTGCCTAATCCAGCTCTGCTAAATTCAAACAACTTGTACCACTGATTTCAACCAAAAGTTAAAACTGATTTCAAGCTCCCCCACAACCATATTTCCCATCTAGTGTGTGCATGTTGCCCTTCAAGCAAACAGAACAGATGTCAAGTTCAAAATCCTGAAGATGTGGTCCTGTAGGACCTTCATCCATGCATTTTTCTTGTATTACCCCAGAGCCAGGCTGATAAGTTTAATACATAGTAAGTCACAAGTGCCTTTTTTCATGGCCTAATGAAAGCATTAGCATATAGTCTTGTTCTGTGCTCATTTATCTCACTCTCATCTGTGTGTCTTAGAGAAAGGATCAAAAATCTGAGACAAAGGGACTCTCAAACTAAGCAAGGATGTCAACAGTTGAAATAATTCTTGGCCCAGAGCAAATGAATACAAAATTATGGGATCACTTAAGTTCAGATGGAAGTTCTGCAGTTGAGAACAAGAACAGAACCATAGTATAATAAAAGCAGTTTAGGTTGGAAGGCGCCGCTTGAGGTCATCTAGTCACAGCAAGGCCAGTCAGACCAAATTTACCAGAGCCTTATCTAGTCCAGTTTTGAGTCTCCAAGGAAAGAAATTTGACAGCTTTTCCATGGTTAATGAGTTTTCTAGGACCATATGGCTATTCAGAGATCCACAGTGGAAGAATCTAGGACACTGGTGATACCCTTGATCTCACCTTCTCCTTTTCATTTGGCCCATCACAGTCTTTTATGACATTTGTTACTTTTTCCTAAAGGTTACCAGTTCATTGGCATGCTGAGTGCACCAAATAGATGTTTTATGAAGTCATCTGGACTATACAATTATTGACTGCACTTGTGGTAACTGGACCTGATGACCCAGATGGTCTCCTGCAGGTCTCTGTTCCTAGCTGAATCTGTAAATATTGAATGCACAAGTAAACCAGTACTTGCATGAATGACAGCCTGTTTTTCATAGTCTACAACAGCATATTTTTGCATGTGAAATTACCTGCTTGTGACAGCATAGGCATGTTTTACATGCATATTTTATGAGAGTTGCCTTTGAAAGATGGTCTTTGGATAACCTATACAGTCCTCCTGGAAATCCATATAAATGACTTCTGTTCCAAGGGTAAATATATGCAAATGAAATAAAGAGGTCCCACCCTTCCTACAAAATTTCAGCTTCACACATGTCAATCCAAAAGATGCGTTTTGCATATCTGCTTATTAGAGGAACCACACACAAAAAAATGAAAGGAATGGTACAGACCTCCTGTCAGGCTGTTCTCTATGTAGGCTTGCAAGAGATAGAAGAGAGTGTCCAATCCTTCACCAGCTCTTAAGCGTTGAGAGGATGAGGCCACATCTAATTTGCAGATTTGTTTCCCTCCACAGTTCTACTCTCTACTGTGAAATATTTAGACTGCTAAGGAAATGAGAAGCAGTGTAAAAGAGGAATGCACAAGAAATTGGGGAAGATAAGTTAAGGGGAAGTTAGAGAGTAAGCATAGTATTTAGCAAGACATATGCCATGGGCTATGACCATGTAGATAGTAAATGGAAATGGATGAGAAATACTAGCAGATGATAGAGAACCTCAGTAGCAAAAAGAAAGCAATAAAATAAAACACATTGTTTCTTATGTTCCCCAGCCTCACACTGAGAAACTTCATAGTTTCTTGATTTTGTATGAAATATTATGGTAGGTTTTCCAAGAACTGTGTCAGAATCTACCTGTCAAGTGAATAAAGGAAGTATGGTATGATCAGCAATATCCATAAAGACTATTGCATTGCAAACATTCACTATCTGACAAAGGTCATAGCCCTGCAGCAATACATAAAAAGTTGGGTTTGATTCCTTCATGAACAAATAGGTGGCCAGGAACAAGTCACCCAGGCCTTCTACTCCCCAGTGCTGCACCTGCAAGATAACAATACCTCACTGAGAGCTGTAAAGAAAAAAATGTTGATTACAATGAAAGTTCTCTTTTGCTTTTTTTACAAGGGAAAAAGCAAGGTGTAGTTGAGAAATGTCCTTGACCCCAAGTAAAAGTTGAAAGAACGGGAAAACACATTTTACATGAAAGATAAAAACTGTTAATAACAGTTCTCTCTATCTTTCTACCATCACGCTTGTCCTGGTTTTGCTAGGGTAGAGTTAATTTTCTTTCTTTTTAGTAATTAGAAGAGTAGTATTTTACTTTCAGTGTTTCAGTTCAGACATATCACGAGAAGAACTTTGATAACAGTACTTGTGTTGCTGCAGCTTCAAGGCCACCATGTTTTTTGCTCCTTCACAGCTGCATTAGGACTGGGAGGGGGGAAGCGCAGTGAGGAGCAAAACCCAAAACTGGCATCTGGTTGTGCCAATGAAATATTCCATATCATATCACGTCATGTCAGTATATTAACCAGGGATGACCGGAAGACGGGGCACTTCTCTCGGGGATCGCTCGGGCTCACTCTTCCAGGGTTTTTGGTTCGGGACCGTCTCAGCTCCGGGATCGTTAACTGGCACAGGCAGGGAATCGGTCAGTGGGCGGTGAGCACTGTGTATCACTCATTTGTATAGTCTGTTATTACTGTTGTTATCATTATCATTTTCTTTTAATTAGTAAATAGTTTTTATCTCAACCCGTGAGTCCTTGCCCTTCTTTCCAAATTCTCTCCCCTGCTCCCTGGGTGAGGGGGGGCAGGAGGGTGATAGAGCAGGCTGTGTTTGGCTGCAAGCTGCAAGCAAAAGGGTGAATCCACCCAAACCACCACAACGCTGAACATAACTTTCATACTCTTTCATACTGTGGTGACAGGCAAGCCTTTATCTGCCCAGGGAGTGGATTCTTAACGCCACTTCCTCAGTGACCTCCACAGGGGGCCTTGCTATTTGCTGTTTCTCTCAGTAGAAGAGAAAGGGAAAATTAAGCACAAAGGTAAAACAAAAAAAAAAAATCTTTGCTTTGGTGTCCAAAGCAATTACCTAGCATGTCTAAGCTGCAGGAAAATGCTTTCTAAAATCTGAGATATGGGACCAGGAAAAAGTAGTGCTTTCTTCACACAGTTAGCAACCTGCACTTGCATAAGCAGACGAGTTGTGAGTAATCCCAGTGACTCCTGTGAGATACTGCAGGTGACTGAGGTTTCCAGAAACCTCCTACCCTGTTTGCATGATGTGGGATCCCATATTATCGTGTTGACTAAACTGCTTATGAGCATCCTGCTAATGGTTGTACTCTAGAAGCCTTGACTTTACCTCCTTCAAGGCCAAATCCAACACCACCAAAGTAAAAGAAATCAATCTCTTTAGACAGGAATGCTAACAGCACTGAAGGTATAGAGAAGAGAAAGAGAGGCTGGCTCCCACCACTCCATAACACTTTTGTGGCAATGCTAAGTTAAACTTAGCATGCTTTGCCATTTCTGTAGTTTCAGGTACTAAGTGCAGTTCCATTTCTATAATTCAAGCTATTAAGCACATTCATCATTTCACGAGTTTTGATCAAGTGGCATTTGTTCAGATGTTCACTTTACAAATGGCATAGCTCCACAGGAACAATGATATCAAACTTAAGTTCATATTCAACATAGGAAATATTTTATATAGCACATAAATATTTAAAACATTATTGTGCTCTGCTACAACACCTTTCAATGCAGTTTTAGCTTCAGCTGAATGTGTGAGTACATCAAAACAATAGGGAAATCCTGCACTAATATTGTAATTCTGAATATTTATAAGGAAAACTGTGGGGATAAAACTGTGTAGTTTGGAAGGAAAAAGTTTATTAATGGGAAAGGAAAAAAAAGCACCAGAATCGAGCTCTATATTGCTGCAACAGTTTTTCTAACTATATGAATAGAAAGATATTTAGCTTTCTTTCCTTGTTATAACAGGTTAGTCTAGTCTTTTGATTCATAATCTTTGAAATATCTGTTCCTTATTACTTCCTGATCCTTAGACCTTATTAAAGTATAAAATAAAGGTGAATTATGAAAAGATCTAGAGACATAAAAATAATTATTATTCTTTAATGGAGGCTGAAATCTTTTTCCTCAATTGTTTCCAAAATTAACAAGCCGCCTCTAAAAAAAGCTATCTTGATTTCTATTTAAAAAAAATAAGGAAAAGAAGGGGTGTCAAAAGACCTCATCGAGTCCATGCTCTTTCCTCAAGGATTTTTGATAGATTTATTATTCAAAGAATAGAAATGCCAGTATACTTTTCAGAAATCTTTTGTTTCTGATGGAGACTTGCAGTATCTTTTATTGATACATCTACTGTCTTAAACTATCATCTGCAATTTAAAATAGCCAGGATTTAGTTTGTAACATCATGGTCTCTTCTGAAGGAATCATGTAATGTGAATTGTCTTATTCTGGGCCCCCAGTACAATGGAGACATGGACATGGACATACTTGTGCAAATACAGTAAAGGGGAATGAAATGATGAAGGTACTGGATCATCTGACTGTGTCTGTTCAGCCTGGAGAAGAAAAGGCTCATGGGAATCTTATCAATATGTATAAGTACCTGATGAGTGGGTAGTAAAGAAGACAGAGCCAAAGCATTCTTATTGGTGACCAGTGAAAGGTCAAGAGGGAATCAGCACAAACTGTAAGGCAAGAAATTCCATTTACATGTAAGAAAAAAATATTCTTTATCTACAATGAGGCTCTCCAAACACTGGAACAGATTGACTAACAAGGCTCTGGAATCACCATCCTTAGAGATACTCAAAACCCAGCTGGGCATAGCCCTGAACAACCTGCCCTAGTTGACCTTGCATTGAGCAGAGATGTTATACTTGACACTCTCCAGAGGTCACTTCCAACTTTCTGTGATTCTGTGGAAATCCGGAATCTGTAGATTGAAGGGTCCAAAATTATTTCAGTCACATTAGTTCTTTACATCAATAAGGCTGACAAGACAGAAATTTGAACTGCTGCAGAAATCACAAAACGGTTGAGGATGGAAGGGACCTCTGGAGGTCATCTAATTCAACTGCCCTCCTCAAGCAGAGCCACCTAGAGCCAATTGCTCAGGACCATGTCTAGACAACTTTTTAATATCTCTAAGGAGGGAGACTGTGTCAAGTTCTATGGGCAACCTGTACCAGTGCTCAGTCATCCTCACAGTAACAAAGCGTTTACTGATGTTCAGAAGGCACGTCCTCTGTTTCAGTTTGTGCCCATTGCGCCTAGTCTTGTCACTGGGCACCACTGAAAAGAGCCTGGCTCCCTTCTCTTTGCACCTTCCCTTCAAGTATTTACATATCTTCATAAGATCCCTCTGAGCCTTCTCTTCCCCAGGCTGAGCAGTCCCAGCTCTCTCAGCTTTTCCCCATAGGAGAGGTGCTCCAGTCCCTTCGTTATCTTTGTAGTCCTTCACTGGACTCTCTCCAGTATGTCCATGTCTCCCTTGTACTGAAGAGCCCAGAACTGGATGTGATACTCCAGGTATGGTCTCAACAGCACTGAATAAAGGGGAAGAATCACTCACCTCCCTCAACCTCCTGGCAACACTCCTAATGCAACATAGGACACCAAAGCTGGCATGAAACTGAAAAAAGCTTGCTCAGTTCCAGTTCATGTTCAACTTGGTGTCCACCAAGATCTCCAGGTGGATCTCCAGGTCCTTTTCTGCAAAGCTGCTATCCCACCAGTCAGTCTCCAGCATAAAATGGTGCGTGGGGTTACGTCTCCCCAGTTGCAGGACTTCACACTTTCTGTTGAACTTCATGAGGTTCCTGTCAGCCCATTACTCCAGGTGGTATTTTCATCTGGAGATACCTCAGAAACAACTAAAAGAGATTGTAATTCATTCTGCTTAAGGTTATATAGGCCCTACATTTGTATACAAATATTTTATGTTTGGGAAATATAAACTCTTCTATAGAAAAAGAGTATGTAAACAGGTATATGTTCAGAGATTCAGATTTTGTCTTACAGACACAGACAAATAAAATTAGAAAAAATTTACTGAATCTAAAATGCATCAGTTTCTTAATGATATTCTAGATGTCACTAAATGAATTTATGATGTTATGTTATGTTAACATATGTTATGCTTATGTTAAAGCAGAAATGATAAATAAATACTAAAGGCCACATCAGATAAGAATACACATCCAGCCTCCAACCCAACCATGGACATGATAGTCCCAAAAGCAGTTATCCACAATTTATGAAGTCTGACTTCTTTCCTAAACAGATTGTCTATTTGCATTAGATAAGCTTTTTAGCTCTTCTTTCTTTGTCCTTTCAGATTGCCTATTTTCATGAACCTTGCAGGAATATAATGTCCTTGAAACCTCTATTTCTCAGTCAAAGATGATTTAAAATTAATACTATGTTCAAATGTTAATGTATGATACATAGTCACACATAAAACGCAATAAGCACAGGGTAATGAACCAAAGCTGCTCTGAATGCCATCTCCTTAAATCTACGCTCCAGAGCAATGGTGTGTATAAGATTTTCCCAGAAAGTACTACAGAAGTAAAGAAAACACTCTTGCTTACTAATTCAAGCTGACAGTACAAAAACTAGTCCTCTCTGTAATCTGTTGCAGCAATTATGTAAGTCAAGTAACACTAGACATGCTTTAGTTGTAAGCAGTTGTGTTTCATATCACTGCAGATAACTTTGGGAAATCCACCACATTGATTTAATCATGCTTAATAAAGCATCTGGGCAATGCTGACATAAATATAATCCTTGTTCAGGGCTAAGGTTTACTTAGAATGGCTGAAGATAGAGCTTTCCCTGATTACTGATTTTTAGGAAAAGCAAAAATATCTGTGGCAATGACTAACATTAATTCCCCTTCTGCTCAGTCAGAACACAAATGACATGACCTACCAGGCAAGAAAGATATGCATGTTTATCCAGACTTCTGCCTGCAAAGGTATTAGATGAAAAATGTCTCATATTTAAACAATTGCGTGCTGTAAGACTTCCAACTTATGGTATTTGTTAGTAGCAATTAATGCTGGGATCATCTGTTTCCTGACAGTTTCTGGCAGTTTGTTAGGAATTTTTGGTATTAATATATATTTTAAGGGTTGAAACATCATGTAATAGATGCAAACTTGATAGATGTGCTGGATATATATTTAAAAAAAGGAGTGGAAAATCCTAGCAAAGTGGGAATGTACAAAAAAAAAAAAAAAAAAAGGCAGAACAAAGGAAACGGCATCTTTTACTATGTTCTCTACTTTTGCCATTTTTATTCATTCCTACCTGGCTTTCCAGGTCTCGGTCATGATTTCCCAGAAAGAGATCATATCACTAGTTTGTGTGCTTATAGAGAATTACAAAGGATGATGATTTGAACTCTAGAAAGACAAATCATAGGCAATTACTCTGAAAGAACTATTACATAGTTATAAGGAGATATTTAAAACATAACCAGCTTGTAAAAAAAGACATTTTATTTAATTAAAAAGCATTTTATGCTTGAAAGTCTTACTCAATTTGTGTGTTACTTGATTATTCTAATTATATTTCATTTCATATCTGTTTCCTTAAAGCTGGACAACAATTGTATGCCATTACTTATAATGAATTTTAAAATAATTATTTAGTGCCTTCTTGTGATATGACTTTGGTAGGGAAAAAAAATCAGACTAAGTACAAAGAAAGAAGGCAGCAAACTGGCCTGAGATTTCGCTTCATCGGTGTGCAGTTGAGGGAACTCACAAGGAGGGTAAGGCTCCACTTTGGTTTTATAGCAATGGGATTTGCATGTTGCAAATCTGTTTACTAGAGAAAGCTAAAAGCATCCCTGTATGGATTTGAATGGCAGTCTCATCTGTTCTATGGAAATACACCTTTCTTACTACTGTGATTTTGATCACCTGCTGTTCTCCAATTAAACTATGAACAAGTAAAATGAATACAATATATTTGCATGTGAAATGGAACACAGTAACAAACAGAGGTTTTTTAAGAAAGTAACAAACAGAGCTTTTTTAAGAAAAAAATCAAATTGGGAAGAGCAATGTATGTCTGTAGGGTACAGTGAAGATTTCTTTATTCTTTTGAATTGATAAAACACAAGGGTGGGAGCTCTATTTTCTTAATTAAAGAATTCCAGGATGATTTGCCACCCACGTGGGGCTCCGAGCAGCACGGTGAGTGGATGGTAGAGAAACACTGCATGTGAGAGAAACAGCACGAAGAACTATTGATGGAAAGGACTAGTTCAGAAGTTAGCGAATACGGGTTATATTCCTGGCTTTTTTGCCTACTTAGTGTGGTACGAGAAATGGTATTTCATGTCTGTGTCTCAGTTCTATTTGTTAAATAAGGAGTTTCTTCTTTTGCAAGATACTTTGGGCTAAAAGTGCAGGAAGGTCTTAGTTATTGATCTATTTCAGTGGTTTACAGAGAAGTTGCACTGTTCTTAATACACACCTGCTTTGTTTCACAAGTTTAACATTTTACATCCACAGGACTTCAGAAAGGAAGAAAGAGGTGCACGGAAATAACATCCTTGTTACAGGACAAGGAAATAAGCTGCAAAGGAGAGAGGTGCTTGTTGGCAGCCACCTCACATAGCAGCCGGGCAGTCAAAAATGACAGCTGGGTCCCCCAGTATCCAATAAATGCCCTGATCCATTAGATCATATCTGTCTATGCAATAACAACATAGCTCTAACACAAATTAATGCATAAAAGAAGATTCATTCTCATATCAGTCCTCTTTTCTTTTGGATAACATAATTATCTCAGCTTTCAGTGCTGCAGTGCACAGGGAAAGAAAAAAAAAATATCAAAAAGCCAGAATATTTGCAAAAGGAATTTAAAGAAGCACAGGAAAGAAGCTCATCATTTAGGGTTTCCAAAAAGCTGAGACAAAAGGAAGCTGCCAGGGCACGGTGTGGGCCGAGGGCTCCCCATGTGGGTCTGTCAGGGCA
>NW_010316960.1:0-19359 GCF_000700745.2 Antrostomus carolinensis | reverse complement strand
CAGCCGAGGGGCACAGGGACAGCCCCAGCCCAGCCGTGAGGCACCTCCCTGGGGACGGGGACAGGCCAAGGCCGGGCGAGGACATGGGCCCAGCTCAGCCGGTGGGACAGGGCTGTAGGCAGCTGGAGGCTAGCCCTGCATGTCTGGGCAGGGGCTGATGGCCCCGGGGGAATGGACATGGGGTGCTGGGCCGTGGGCAGGGTGGGGGGAGCCCGAGGGGACTGGTCAGGGACAGTCAGGGCTGGCGGTGCCCTGGAGGCCCTGGCAGAAACATCAGTGTTAGGTGGCTTTCTGTGACCTCTGGGCTGGCAGAAAGCTGCGCTGGAACACACAGATGAGTTTTTCTATATCAGCCCCATTTATTAGATGCAACTCATTAGTCTCATTTGTACTTTAAACCACTCAACTCTAGCATTTCTGAGTGCAAACTGCTGTTATGTTTGCTGTTCATGAGTGAGATGACACAGGTCTCTGCTACCTTTTCCCATAGGCTTGTGACATTTTAGTATAACCTTAAACTTGCCTCTCTAAAGATTAGAAAGGAAAGTAAAAATATACAGTCCTTTCAAGCATCCTTTGAAATAATACAGCCTACAAAATCACTAATTTTTCAAGCTCAAGGCATTTCCTTTGCCAGCTGGTCTGCAAATTCAGTGCTGGATTCAGAGGTTTCAAGCCAGCACCACTGCAATGACTACTGTTGAAACGGAGGTAAAGCTGGAAAATTTCAGCCTTGACAAACGATCCAGCAATGACCACTGATGTCTTGGGGCAGGGTGAAAAGAAGGAATCCCACCTGGATCTCAGTGCTTACTGGTTTTATTTCCATACATCCCAGTGCACAGGGTGTAGCATTTTCTCTGTTATTAAAACTGGTGTAGACAGAAGGTCTGATGGTCAGCGGCAGAGGCAGGAGCTGAGACCATTCTCCCCAGCTGAGTCACACAACACAAACCACCCCAGTTCATCTGACAAAGTCTAACATTCAACATGCTCTTTTAAAGAAATCCCCTGAATTTGGCATACGTAGCTCACAACACAAAGACAAGAAGCAACCTTGTACAGTAGCAAGCAGAATCAACATTAAATTTGGGAATGAGAGAGACAGGGGTTGATGGATGTCTAATCCTATGGTCCCTCTACCCTTATAGCCTTCTTCCAGCAGACAAGGAAGATGTGTTTTGGTTTGGGTATTTTTTTTTTTTTTACATACTACCTTAATGAGGGGAAAATAAAAGAAAAGAGGACTGTGTAACTGCTGACCAGATTCCAGCAGTGCATCTTTTGTAAGGAGGAACTTAAACAGAAGAACTAAGAAAAGGTAGCTTTTAAAGTAATCTAGTGATTTACATTCTTACCCACTAAAGCAAATGAGAATTTTGCCATTGATTTGAAGAATTTTATCAGGTACATGTGCTTTTGGAGAGTGCAGTAATATCATAGTGTTTCTAATCACAGGGACAACATTTTGTTCTGAAGTAATAGTTTTAGTTACATCTGGTTAAAAATCCTCTAATAGACTATAGCCCATCAACAAATTCCAGATTTTTCATGTCAGATATTTCAGTGTGGTGTGCCAATTCTGACAAATACAATTCTGAAAACAAAATTAATTTTTAAATAGGAAAGTTCAATTTTTACTTCCAAATAACTTTTAAAAAGTTATTTGTTCAACTGTGAATGATATATTTGGCATTTCATTCCAGGGAAATTTCAGAGACTTATTCTATCTTCTTTTTCTTAATTTTCAGAAGAGAAAAAAGATTACAGATCCAAAGAATTTTGTAGCCTTACATAAGAAAGCCACATTTCAGCCAGTTCAAACCATACCAGCTTGTGCTTGTGCTGATATAGTACCTATGCTAGATTCTCTCTTGGTTTTTATTTACTACCTTCATAATATTGCTGGATTTCCAGAGCAGCCAGGATAGTGACATTTTACAGTGAAATGTGGTTTAAACTGCATACCAGAGATGAAAAACTGACATCCACCATAAATATACTGCAAACCATCCCTGTCTGAATCTGCATTTCTGGTTTTGTTCTGTTGAAAAATGCATGGTGTTTGCAACACTTACCTGACAACTGCATTTATTTTTTCTCAGGTGAAGTTAGTTGTATTTCAAGATCCTAAACCTAGTTAAATATTTTTTCCACTCGTCATATTTGGAACAGTCCACTTCTCAGCTAGCTAATAGGATCCTATTGCATACAAACATGAAATAAAATGGTTTTTTTCTTGTTACATTTTCAGGCCAAGAGGTTTTCCAAGGTTAAATTTAATTCTTTTGACCTGAAAACAGTCATGTATTTCTTCAAAGACAAAAAAAAAAATTCATAGAACATATCTATAGGAAATATTTAGGACTGTTACTGTGGCTACTCTGTAAATATACAGAGGATATTTATAGGAAAGGGAGTAAGTAGTGAGTGAAGATCCAGGAATTATAGATATCGTATTCACAGATATAAATCAAACAAATTAATAAGTACTACACAGTATACAAAGTAATAACCTCAGTGCTGCTTGTATACTGGTGCATAATTTATCCCCCTGTAAAAATACTTATTAGCAGACAATTTAGCAATTCCACCTTTAAGAGGCCTTCATCAGCCAATTCATTCCATACAAACCATAAACCATAAATTTGTATGCATAACTCAGAGCCATAATTTGAATTACGTATATAGTTTTCATCTTTGGAGAAGGACTATATAGTATGTCCTCTCTCTATGGAAAACTCTGGGAGTTCAGTAGCACAGCCAAGCCACAGAGACTTTCAGAAGCAACCAAGACCTTCCTGTATAAGTGAGTATGCCACATACAGACCTTTCTGTTCCCATTGCAGAGTCCAGCTACTTGTTGTCCTTATTTTACAGACTGTCTTAAAATAAGAGGAATTTATTTATTTATTTATCTATTTATCTGTTTATATATTGCCATTGCCTTTGCCATTGCCATAGGTCTCCATGCCATTGACCTGGTTCCTGCAGTGCCAAAAGAGGTCTGTTAACACCAGGCTAAGAGCCATTTTGTTTGGGGAAATATTATCATATCTCTTCTTCAATCTTCTCATCCCTGCTCCACAGTCCCAGTGATGTGGTGTTTCAAACCCTTGCAGCCTGAGCTGTGGGTTTAAATTCCCAGAAGCTAAAGCAACCGTAGACCCCTACTCTCCCACCTGTGCCTGGGCCTCTGGTAAAAACTAGGCAGTACCACACCACTTTACCAAGTGAACTGGTTTGTATAACACAGGGGAATGTTGCCTCAAACTCTTTATTCTCCATGTCCTTTGATAGTTTTCCTAATTTTAAATAAGCTTTTCCTGCCAGAGAAACAGTTTTGTTTTTCAAAAGCAAATGGAGAGGGTACATTTCTAATTACAGGACTGCTTGGTTGGTACAGATTTCAGTCTTCCTTAAAAATAAATAAATAAGTAAACAGACAACTAACATAATGGCTCATCTGTTAAAGCAGTGCTCTGGCTGGCATAGTTTTGGGAAGTTTATCTGTAGGTGTCCACATCAAACAACATCAAACAGCACCTGTTTTCTCTTTACTCTATTCAGAGATCCATCCACTCTCTGTAATCTACCTCTTTCCATGCATACAAGCACTTTGCATACCGAATGCTTTTAGTAACGTGACTGAACCATGTTCTGCCTGACACCTGCACACTGCCAAGACTTTCTTCTTTTTTTTTTTTTTTTTAACTTGGGCTTTAAAAGTTTAAGTGGGGGGAGTGGAAGGAAAGAAAAAAAAAAAGGCAGATTGACTTTAATTCAATTTTCCAGGTAACTATTGGACTACAAGTAAAATTTCTCATTGCAAATTTAAAGAAGAATGATTTTAGCTGTCAGTTTGTTCATTCCTGTCCATGTTTTTTCTATACTGTGACATAATTATTGCACACTGCTTCAACATAAATACACTGCAAAAAATAATACCAAACACCAAGATATGCTACCATAAGAAGATATGAATGGCCATCTCAGTTCAGACTGCACGTCCATCTAGCACAATAATTTACCACCATCAGCAACCAACAGAGCCTAAGAAAAACTGAGCCGGTTAGATGTGGGCTGATGCATTTCAGCTTAGTTTTGCACCTTCTAATAGCAAGGGATTCAAAGACTTCAAGTAGGAGTTGATGTCTTTGTGTTTAACTGTTCTGATGAGAATGAATTTGTCTAACTATTATTTGAACCCAGGCACTTCATATTCACTTCCATTTATTATATATTGCAAAGGTGTTCAGGGTAACAGAATTAATGCAGCTTTTTAGTACGTCTAGGAACTTCTCAGCTGACAAATTTTAGGCATGTGCACACTGACAGAAGACAACTCAGCAGAACACAGTTCCCTGCTCTGGATCACATGCTCACATTGTGGCTTAACTCCTGTTTCTGCACCATTCCTCATCCAGAGCACTGTCTCACAGCAGTCCTAAGGAAACGGGTCTCCCAAATCCCAGTTAAACCCCCTCAACCCTGACTTTATTACACCTACTTCTCTAGCTTGTTGTGATGTCACACTGGATCAGACCCCTATGAAGTATCATGAGCTGGGTTTGGATCACGGTCCACCACAACACATACAGGATTGCTTATGCCACTGGAGGAAATACAGCAGGAAGAAATCAAGGCAACAGAAACAATGCTCGTACACATGGGCATGTATCTGCATACCCTAAGGAGAGCATTAATATATCATAGAATCATAGAATGGTTTGGGTTGGAAGGGACCTTAAAGATCATCTAGTTCCAACACCCCTGCCATGGCAGGGTCATCTTCCACTACACCAGGCCACTCAAAGCCTCATATATGGGCTCAGTGCTTATATGTGGCAGACCAAAAAAATTAACTACAGGTCATATAAGTATTATTTTTATTGGCTGTCATGATTGGGGTTTGACTTTGTCAGAAAAATTAGTTTTCCTCTAAGCATCACAAACAAGCAAACATGCTGGATTTTCCTAATTTTTTTTTTCCTTGAAACTGTAAACATTCAAAACCTGAAATATTTTTACTAGAAAGGAAGGTCTCAAGTCAGTATTGACACCTGTAAAATGTTTGCCTCCTTTATCTCGCAGAATAAGCTTTATTTGTATTCGTGGGTCCCAGACATTTTTTTGTCATTTCCAATTACTTCCTGCTTATTGCTGAGACACAATGTTTTCATACTTTTCAGGAAATTATGGAACTGAAGAGCTCTCACAGGCAGACACTTGCATTTATTCGGAGCAGGGGGGCAGGGAGGAGTGGAAAGCAGGAGAAAAATGGGATTCACAAAATACATTACAGAGAAGATAAAACCATCTTTATTTTTAATAAAAAATAGATATTGCATATTTTTAGAGCATCCAGTAATTTTCCATCACTTAGCCCTATGCACAGTGGCCACAACAATACTATTGGCTGTTATCATAGCATAATATGGTACTTTTAAGGAAGATAATGGACACATGATAATTACCAACACAATTCCACTCACAGCAAGGCCAGTGTTCACCTCCTCCTTTAACAAGCAGCTCCTCATCCTCCTTTCAAACAGTGTAACTCTTTACTGTAGGCTTCCAGACGTGAGGGGCCACACATAAAGGATTCATCAGGAAGCTTGCCAAAGTATTGTAATGGGAGGTAAAAGCCTAATTGCCTCACAGGTGAATACCTCCAGTACGGATCTAAGCTGCAATGTCTTTAAAAGAACTCAATCAGTTGTTTTAATGCCATTATGTTTCAAATTTTAAGTGCAGACACTTAAGGAAAAGAATTCCCCAGTTCAGGTCTATCTAGTAGCTCTTTATGTTTGAATGACTGACACCTGGTAACTTAATTAGGTAATTAGTTTACTTTGAATTATTAAGGGAAAGGTCTGAAATGATAAAAGCTATAACAGAGCTGGAGGGCTTTATTATTTTTCCTCTTTCTTTTCTGGTTTAGCTGAAAAGATAAAGAGTGAATGCACAGAAACATATGGTTCTAACCTTCTTGAAGATAGGCCTATGGGGGATTTTTCCAGGTTTGTGAAGTCAGCTCCAGAGTGATGTTATCCATTTTCAAACATTTTCTTTCCCCGTTTAGCATTTTGAGTTTTCACAGACTTCTTACTCTCCCTGGTTTTGATAAGAATCAGTCACTGATTTATTGAAGTATTTTAAGAAAAGATCTTTCTACTGGTATTTTCAGTTTCGACAAAACTGGGACAATACTGCAGTTCTCATAAGGAGAAGACCTATTCTCATGAGATTTCCTAGCTGATTTTCATAATAAAGGACTTACTGAAATCTTTTTTGTGCTGCCTGAACCAAACCTTTTGAGATTCATCCTCTAGTAGAAGCCTTTAGCTTTTAACAAGTTCCCACTGATATGTATAGTGAAGACAGTCTCTGTGCATTAAGAGCAGCTTGCAATACAATGGGTTTTGAGAGCCAGTAGCTTCCCAAGCTTTGAAGCACCTGGCATAATAATGGCTGTGCTGATGGATGACCTGATGTGTTACACAGAGTATAGCCTATCAGCATTATACTGATGGATTCTTTCCAGTACCTAAAGGAGAAGATTTTGAAAGGAAGACCTATTTCAACTTCAAGGGAAAAACAATAGGTCTGCAGAGCTGTGGGATAGTGATGTATTGCTATACTATAGCTTCTGCTTCTAGGTATAGCTGTCAGAGCTTGAATGTTTCCTCTTCTCAAGTAAGCATTTTCAAAGGTTAATGAGATGGAAGGCAAGAAGACTGGTATTATACTAGATAGTCTTAGAAGCATGGTTATGTTGAGCAGAATAATAAGTTAGGTGACTTGCTCTGTTGCAGCTCAGCAACATTTATATATAAGATGAAGCAAACATGCGCTATAGAGGATACGTCAACATCACTTTCACTTTCGAGAATTAAGAATACAAACCACAGAATTCCTTAAGAAACATGACCAGCAGTAGCATAGTGTAGATGGAAGAAGATTGATGTTATTTCAGATGTGTTTCTCAGTAACTTTACATACATTTACATTTATTAGATCAATTGGAAAAACTTCAGATAACATTTCTGAGGACCTTGATACCTATTGGGCACCTTGAGAAAAAGCAAGTACAGAAACCTTTGCAGGTGGAGGATGTGATATCCACTAGCTGCAGCGTAGACTCCTGGTATCACAGGGCACTTTTCTACACCAGCAGGTTAAGACCAGCTCACTCTGACCAGAGCCCAGCTGACTTGGAATTTCTGATCTCATAATTACACAAAAATCTTTGCACTGCCTTGTACCCGGGCGGTAAGCATTGTTAAAGGCAGGTTATACTAGTTTGGACATTAACTACACCTACAAATCATAGGCAAAGCGGAAAGTGTGGGCAGAGTGTGTCTGTCTGCATCCATCAATATAAACACAAACGTCTGTGCATCTCTTTCTTTGCTGACTTTTTGTTGTGCTATCTTAAAGTAACTGAATTGCAAAGTGGCCTTTTTTCTATAACTGTAAAAAGGGAAACAATTGTATTTCTCCATCTCACGGATACGCTGAGAACCTTGATCAGTGCTAATCATATGCGTGGGGGAATTCAAAAGTTGCAATGTGCTGTTTGTTCTCAGAATGAGGCAGCACAGAAATTGCTCTATATTGGCTTTTACACAAAGCTTAAATGATCATGAAAATTCTGATTCTGTAAATATTAGTGAGGGAGAGGAGGTACAGACAACACAAGCTCTTTTGGAAGGGAGGAAGGAAGGTTTGTGAGATCCCTAACCACAGGAGTTTTCAGAGGATCATGCAGTAGGTAGATAATTACATTCCTGGGAACCACCTCACTCCTTCTGCTTTCTTAAGTAATTCACTGTTCTAATTAGAACCAACCACAGAGTGCTGATAACAAAGGGGAGCCCATATGATGTATGACAGTTATTTAACTTGTCTTGGAATCAGACAGGCAACATTATGACTGGCTTCAGGTGACTGAAACAAGAAAACCCTGATTAGAGATAGCTATGTAAGAAAAAAAGTCTGTGTGTGGCAAAGGAAAGGATGCTGTAATATTATTGTCACAGACACAGCTGACACCAAGTGTATCAATGTCTTAAAAATTCATAGTCAATTACATACACATCCCTCTAATTTCCATTTCAGAGACTTACTGGGGACAAAAGAAGCTGTGAGCATGACTCGCTGTGTAAAGTGCTGTATTTTTGTATAGCAAGTCTGAAGGGAAAGGATGATCTTTTCTGCTTAGGCTTAAAAAAGTAATGACCATGTACTTAACCTAGGAATCTGAAAAAATCAAAATGAGTGATCAGCCTTTTGAAATGAATAAAGAACGATATAGATAGTGCTTTATTTGCACAGCATAGTTCTATTTGAATGCATAGGATCATATACAGGCAACTTTCAGTACAGCATTTTCCTCCTGCACAGACTACTGGGATTGTGGGTCTGGTAGCCTGCCCATCTGCCCTTTTACAAGGGAGCTAGACTCTCTGTCACTGTTTAAGTGAAGGTCAGGGAGAGGCAAGTAAAGAAGCAGATGCAGCGTTAAAGCCTGGTGTACTAACAAGGATACAGGCTTGCTTTCATTTATGCCAACTGCATAATGGCCAGGAACTAAAAATTCATCCAGAGGCTGACATGACAGAAGGACAACATGAACTGGACATATCAGCTATAACCTTGGAGGCAAGAGGCAGAACAGTACACAGAACAGTTAGGTTCAGAACAGAACAGTTGCCCATAGAATTTCTCACAAGGGATCCTTCATTTGATAGTATACTGACTTTAAACTCAGATTGCACTGCTGGTGTTAGATATTGCACTGACAGCAGGTGAGGAGCCTGAAACCTTTGTTGAGGGCAAAAGAAGCTGTGAAAAATACTTACCATGTAAAATGTGATGCTTTTTCCACAGCAAGTGTGAAGTCTGTGTCAATATTTAGCACCATCACATTTCATATAAAGAAAGTGAATGCACAGCACACAGTCCTGTTGAAGAGATAAATGTTGATCAGCTATGGGTAACTGCAGCATGTGAATCAGCATGAGTTTTGTCTTGCTTGCTCACAGTGCATAAGCTCTCCCATAGCTCCACTGAAAGGAACAGGAGAATTTTGACAGTGAGTTACCACCCAGAATGGGTAAACAAATCAGAATCCAGCTTTTAATCATCTAAAGACATAGATTTTGTGCTTTCTGGCCAATCAACAGATCAGCAGTTTTTACACTGGTTTCCTGCCCCATGTGTTCTCAGTGATTTTTTCCCAACTCTTTCATTCTTTTTGTTCTCTTTTATTTGTTAGATGTTTCTAAAACTGTAGCTGTCAAACCAGTTCATCAGAATTAGGCATGAAACAATGAAAAGCTTCACAGCCCAGGGAGCTTGGTGACAAACAGTGCTTTGGTGAAAGCTTTCCTCTTTTTCACAGCCTTCATGACCAGAAAGACTTTTGACCTCAGAAGCACTCTCAAAAGGAACATTTATCCAGAGATTGAATGCAGGGGAAAGTTGCTCTGAGCTACTCAGCAAGTGATCCATCACCTGGGACCATTTCTCTCACATTTGTCTGGAATTCACTGCAGAGTTCCAGGAGGACTTTTCAGTAGAAACCTTATGCCCCCATTAATCAGAATCAATAAATTCATTAATGTTTTCTTTTTACTCTTATCCGAGTATTTAATTCCTTTGCCTTTAAGCTTCACTTTTGGACATTAAGAGTTAGTTCTGAAAAGCAGCTCAGAACTGGTCAAACCAAGAACTGCAGGGACTCTCTACTTGCATTCAAACACCAAAACAAGTGGCGACATTTTCAGAAAGCTTCCAACACAATGGGCTTTAGTTCTATATGTCTCTAACATTTGACACATTCTGCTTTTGAGTTGTTTTCTGTCTGTTCTTCTTCGATATATCTATGCTGGCCCTGAAAAACAAATGTGTGACAAGGGGTGTTTTCTGGCCCAGAGGCCAAAGGGCACACATGGGTGTCATCTACATCATATCATGCTTAGTCCACAGACTTCTTGGGGCTTGAGGTGGTTTTGGGACATAGTTACTGTGTGTTCTACATTCCTTAGTGTACAGATCTGAAACAAAGCAAGGACCATGTTATAGCCCATCACAGTGATGTGGTTTCATGGCACAAAACAAAGGAGAAGTTACATGCCAAGACAGGTTGCAAGAAGGCATGGCATGTAGATGCACAAAACCTGCATGGATATTGATGGAAGAATGTGTAGAGTGGAGGGAGACAAAACCAGTCCTATCCATACTGCCTTTGACACATAGTCCACAGTACATGTTATTCACCAAACTGTGCCCGGATACCATTTCGAACACTAAACCGCTGCCCTTCCTGCGAACATACTATCAAATAATCGATATAGACAGGGCTTAAGCTCATGCTCTGCTCCTACTTCATGTAGCAGTCTGTCTGTCATGTGCTGCTTATTGCATGTGGTATGGTGTTTTCCATCATCTTGCTTCCAATCACAGTATTGCAGTCTGTGCTATTTTCCTGTCCTTTAAACACATAAGTATTTCCACAAGCATTCCAGCTATGCTGTTCCCACCATCCAGTGTCCATGATATTTGAACAGGTCTTTTAGCTATGGAGTCATAATCTGTGAGGCACAGCTTGACAATTATAGGTATCTTACAAACTGGAAATGTTATATAAAGCAAAGCACTGTCATGAAAAAGGTTGATCAATACTAACATAGCAGCTTGGGATCCCCATTTCTTAATTTGCATTATATACACTGAGAAAAATAAATATTACGTTTTGGTTATTAGAATAGTCCTGCCTTCTAGCTTTGCATCTCACTGAATTCAAAGAAACAGCACAAGCTGAATATTTGTTTAGTAGGTATATATGTATATACATGTAGACCAAACCAGAAACACATGTACAGAAAAAGAAATAAATCATTACATTGCTAATGCCTGTGGTACCAGTTTTAGGAATTGAGGTAGTGTATGTTTTACTGATATCAAAGGTTACATTTTATTCAGCTGGCTATTAGTATTACTTAAACTATTCCCTTGGAAAGTTCATTTTCAGGGTTTTTTTAGCCAAGTGAATGCCAAGTACCATTGGAGAAACATATCACCTGACACTAATAAGGTTTTAAAAAGAAGCAGACAGTGTTACTAATATCCCTATTCTGGTCCCATAGATAAGAACCTTTTTAATGCTTTGCTTTGTAGTAACTGAAATTTCTCATCCATATTTCAGATAAAATGTCAGTGCTTACTGAAAGCGCATCTGAGTTTTCAGTTTAACAATTTACTAATGGAGTGGGGTGCACTACACACTTTCCAGGATCCAATTTATTTTTTGCAAATTTTAGCCAACAGCTATGGTACCTGTTGTGTTCCTTGCTGACTCAATAGTCTATGTATCAAATATGTCGCTTCACTGTAAACCTGGAAACAAGTAATACAACCTGGAAACAAATAATACAGAACTTTCCTGCCACCACCAATCTCTGCTTAAGCTAATTGAAGACAAAGTTCTCAGGTCTGAAAACTTGAATCTAACTTCATGAGTACATTCAGTACTTGTCATTGTGACATGATCTGTATGACACATCAGCCATATCAGCTTTCATCTGAAACAGTAGAAAGGAAAGACCATATAACACATGACCCAAGAAATAAGATCCGAGAGATCCAACAACATCCTCCTGTATGGTTAAATACTGGTACTGATCACTAGAAGCTTTTTTGGTCTTTTGGGATTTTTTTGACATTACCCTGTCCTCCAGACTTCCACTAACGAATTGATGAATTCTACTCATTTAGTTTATAAATCAAGAATAGCCCTAACAAGACTCCCATTGACATGCAGGAGTCTCTATCTGTGTGGCATTGATTAAAAATCAAGCTAAGACAGTATTGAACAAATCCTGAAGTCCCTCTAATACTTTAGTTGTTACAGCATATAAGATTATTCCCTGGAAGATATCCCAAATTCTCCTTTATTGTCTACCTACATATACACTTACTATAACCCTGAAATTATCTCAAGCTAAAATAGTTGGCCCACTCCTGGACTCTATACCTGCATTATTCCTAAGCTGTTCTTTTCCAACATGGTCATGTTAGACAACATGTAGGACAGCATTCAATTAGTTGGGCTAGCAAAGCTGCAGTGACTCTTGTGAAGAAAAAAATCCCAAAACCTGTAAAGCCAGGAGCAGATAACTGAAAAATCCGACAGTTAGTCAAAGATTATACCTACTTGTCCAGTAATGCCACCAGACTAGCTATGAGAAGCTGGATCAAATATTCCTCATCACACAAAGTAAAGACTTGCCTACTGAAGAGTTCTTTCCAACAGAGAGAGGGAGAGCAGGGGATAGATTCAATACCTTTTTTTATTGTAATGAAAACTCTTTTTTGTCATTGAAAACACTGAAAAAAATATTAAAGGGTATTCAAGAGGACTTAGATGGAATTCTGAGATAATCCCAGGGCCATGGTCACCTTGAGAACCCACAGTACTGAATTTATGACCGTGGCCATCAATAACACTCCAATAAATTGCTGTTACATGAGTCCTTGCTTTAACTCTTCAAAACTTCTTGTAACATTTTTTGCTCTGTCGCTGCAGATGATTAAATGCAAATTGTGAACAGTCCTTGAATTTTAACAGGCAGAAATATATTAATCCACTGAAGGATGGAGACTTATTCCTTAAGATTATTTTTTGGAGAGAAAGTGCTGAAATGTCACAGTTTCTGTTTAAACACTGGAAAGAATTTAGTTCCAATCACTGTGACTTTTTTTTGTTTGTTTATTGTATAGGTACTTTTGGAGAAAAAACAACCTGGAAATTAACAAGATTTTTAAGGACTGAACATTTTATTATGTTCCTGTTTTGGATTTGTGTGGTGGGGGTTTTTTGATAGCAGGGGAAGGAGCTACAGGGATGGCTCCTGTGAGAAGCTTTTGAGAAGCTTCCCTGGCTCCAAGGAAGACCTGCCTCCAGCCCAGGCTGAGCCAGTGATGGTAAAATGCCTCTGTGAATCCATATTTAAGAAGGGAGGGGAGGGGGAGAAAACAGTTTGACAAGAGAACAGGGACATTGACAACAACAAAAACAAAAAAAACCTGAGGAGAGAGGGGAGGGCATGCAAGAGAGACAACTACAGACAGCCAGGTCATTGATGAAGGAGGGGGAGGAGGTGTGCAGAGATTCTTCTGCAGCCCATGGTGAAATGGCAGGCTGTCCCCCTGCAGCCCATGGGGATTAATAGTGGAGAAGATACTTACGTGTCGCCCATGGAGGACCCCATGCCAGAGCAAGAGGCTGTGCCTGAAGGTGGCTATGACTATGTGGAGAGCTCACAACAGAGCAGAAGACCCCAGAGATGCTCATGGAATAGTCAGGGGAGGAGGTGTGATGGAGCGGACACCCATGTCCAGCCTGTGGAAGACTCCATGCCAGAGCAGGAAGCTGCACTTGAAGAAGTCTGTGACTCTGTGGCAAGCCGGCACTGGAACAGTCTGTTCCTGAACTATTGTAGCCTGCAGGAGAGACCCACGCTGGAGTAGTTCATGAAGAACTGCAGCTCATGGGAGGGAACCCATACCTGAGCAGGGGAGAGTGTGAGGAGTCCTCCCCCTGAGGAGGAAGAAGCAGCAGAGACAATGTGTGATGAACTGACTGCAACCCCTATTCCCCTATTCCCCTGTGCCACTGATGGGGAGGAGGTAGAAAATCAGGAGCAAAGTAATTTGAGCCCAGGAAGAGGGGAGTGGTGAGGGGGGGCATGTTTTAAGATGTGGGTTTATGTCTCATTATCCTACTCTGATTGATTGCTAACAAATTAAATTGACTTTTCTTCTCCAAGTTGAGTCTGTTTTGCCCATGGCCATAATTGGTCAGTGAGCCATCCCCGTCCTCATTTCAACCCATGAGCTGCTTTCCGTTTTCTCTTCCCCATCCCACCAGGGGCAGGAGTGGAGGGGGAGTGAGTGAGCGAATGCATGGTCTTAGCTGCCAGCTGCAGCTAAACCACTGCAGTTCCATGTCACTCCTGGAAGACATATTTCTTCCTTTACCTTCTACCAAATGCTAGAAAGTTCTGTTCTCTAACCTGGTCAATTTATGAAAAGTGTTCACCTATGAAATACATTCCTAGTATGCATAAATCTGTAGTTAGGTAGGGGTGATAAGTCAGTAAGACACAATGTAACTTTGCATTGAAAGACATGAATTTTCCTATAATTATAGATACATTCTCTTCTGTACCCGCACAAGAAGAACTTGCTGAAAGCTGCTCGTAAATGCCATCTATATTATAATGGCTTATAAATAATTAAATGTGAGAAAAATTACACAGGAACCAAAATACTCAAAACAATTAAAAAAAAAAATAATTGTGCAGTACTTCACAGGCTAGCATTTCCCAGAATTAATCTGACTATAAATTTATGTTGTATTTCAGGCCTAGCTATTCCTAAATATACATATCAATCCATATTGCTGACACTGTGCTTCTTTTGGCTTGCCAGCAGATTACATCCTCACCACGGTTTCACCACTGGCAAGAAGCCTAAGAGAGAAGTTTGCAGATGGAAAGGGATGGAGAAATTCCCAAATAATCTGTTCCATTCTGGTCAGATTCTTATACCATGCCCACCACCACTGCATCAGGGACCTTGCTGAGCTGATACATTGGAGCTCTGCTTGCAAAGCACAAGCTCCCAGGTCTGAAATAATGATGGATGAACATTAGGTTTTGGTTCAGTTACAGGTCTGGGAAAAATTAAGAACAGTTCTCATTTTATCAGAATGAATTCACCCATCCCTAATATAGAGCTGGCAAGGTATTTTTTGCAGCATTAGAATACTGTTGCATAAGCATAGTGACTAAATGATAAATGTCTCTAATGGGGATGGAGTAATGGGCTTGAACTACTGTAGACAACTCTACCAGAACTGCTGTTCATCACTCACAGCACTGCTAACTTCAGCTTTGTAGTATACTAGTAAGGTAGACATTCTTCTCCCTCCCCACCCTCCCCACTCCATGCTTGCTGAAATGCTGTCAAAGCGAGTGTTGTCATTGAAAAAGGAGTCACAGAGACTGGGTATATATACTAAAGTGCTGCATTAGAACTTAACGCATCACTCTGAACTCTTCATGCTGACCTGAGCATCCCTTTCTACAGAGTTTATTGACATTCAACATTAAAGCTACTTGTCCAAAAAAAAGCCTTGATTATTGATGATGCAAATATATTTCTTCATTATTAAGCGAATTACAATTAGCTTGGATTTTAACATCTATTCATAATGATAGCAGAGGGCAACTTGCAGCAGAAAAAGGGTTGTAAGCTTTCCACTTACCAATTAATTCTATTATCAAATGCTAAGAAAAAAATAAGTGCCTGCCAGCTGTGGCTTTATTGTGTTTCCCCAGAACTAATAATGGGAAAGCTGTGAAAGTTTTTCTTTTTCACTTCTTTTTTGTGCTAGCCAACAACAACAACAAAAACCACAGTCTTTCATTTCCCACAGAAATATTATTTTTCAGAAGGTGATCTAAACAGAACAGTAGTGTTAGTCCTACTAAAATTAGGAACCTCAGTTTCAAGCTGAAACTCCCTTCCTGCTAAGCACTTCTGAGATATAAAGAGCAGTTATTTCCCTGACATGTAGATGCAAAGATAAGGTGAACTAATTTGGATGAGTGACAGTGCAGTCCAGAGCAGACACATTTACTCATCTTCAGCTTGTGTTTTGCTACCTGTACTCCAGCTATTTGGTGAATTGACCACAGACAAGTTTAAGTGAAGGTAAAGCTTCCCCTTGCTTCTGCAATGCCCTCTGTAGTCTTTTTACAATTTTCCAGCTGTGTGCTGCAAGAAGTATGTCAATATCCATGTCTGACTGTGATGGTAATATCAAAACCTCTGATTTGAAATCCTTCAGACATGAATCAAATTTCATAAAGCTCTAATAGTTTTACCGCTTAGTCCTAACTTAAAGGTCACTATTAATTGAACTCAAATACTGCGTTCTCAGGCAGTCCTCTTATTTGAGTATCTTATGACTGTATATGGAATTTTAACCAATTTCAGTCCCATCATTTTCTTCGCAGGATGAATTTTATTCTTCTTCTTAATCTGTGAACTGTATTTCACCAAAACCCTGAACAGAATTTAGCTAGGCTCCTGGTTAAACAAACTGAAAAGGACTAATGGCTTCTGTAGGTCAGGCCTTAGGCAAAGAAATAATTAAATTACCTTTTCAGCTTCTTTTACAGCTGATGAAGTTTCCTCACTGAAACCATAATTATACTATGGAACTCACTGAGGTGGGATGCCACCTAGGCCAGTTCAAATAAGGTTTTATAGAATAACAATATTTCCAAGGTTGCAATGGCTCCTGCTAAGAAAAAAACAAATATAGCAACTAGAAAACTTTGTGCTTTACATTTTGAAATATACTTTATGTCAGGGGATTTAATGAAAACATCTTGAGGAAATGATTACCATTTCATGGGGTTCCTTTTAAACCATGTGGTACTGGCCACTCTCAGCACCAGGATAACAGGACAGACAGATTTCTATCCAGTAGATGGAAATCTCATCAAGTATAGCAATTGTATGGAAGCAAGTCATATGACATATGCTGTGGATTTTTTAGTGACCCATAGTAACGGGGCAAGGTGGCAGGTGGTAACCCATAGCCCATGTTATTTTAATTTATTCTATTACATTTAATTGCTGAGTGTCATATTAAAAACACTAAAAAAAAAGCATATGCTGATTTTTGTTTTTTAGTTTTATTATTCAAAGCTGTTGAGGTTGTAGGGTTCTCTTTGATCAATATAGAAGAATACTGAGATGTGCCTTCCTTGTTAGTATCCCCTGATACTTGTCAGACCCTTGCAGATTACCTATTGATTATCTGCATCCTGCTTTTGAACTGTAAATAAAGGTCATTCCAGCTGATTGTGTTCCTGGTATCCTTTGAGAACTCAGCACTCACAGATTTCACACTGATTTGAGCATACTGAACACTATGCTCAAAGTTTTACATTAATTTTACAAAATATACATAGGCTTTATAGCACAGACAGTTGAATAGCATGGGGTTATTCCTAGAGCAATTAGTTTAAAAAACATTACTTCACTCTGTCCTCTCTGAATGTAAAATTTAATGTACGTGTACTGTAGATATGTATTCATAGGTCAGGAGACAGGATTTCTTTTATAGCTTTAGACATCAAAAAAGAGCATCTAGGTGGAATAATGTCTAATTATTTTACACCATGCAACAATCATCTGGATTCTACGACAATACAATTTCTTCAGCTGCTCCCTTGACAAGTTTGTTGCATAATTTGCAGATAAAGTGGCTCTGGTGTGGTGTGAAGAAGTAAGTTGCAGAACTCATAAGGCTTTATGTTCATTTGGAATCAGTTTGGTTTCTAACAAGGATTTTTTTTTTTTTTCATTGTTTTCCATACAGATCTGGCCCAGAAACAGAATTTCAGCTCTAGAAGAGATAAGGTTTTGAAAAAGTAGTTTTTATAAATAAAGTCAATAACACATACACAGAGATTATTAAATCTTTATAAAGCTCTAATTCCACAATATTTTATTTAGGAAGCACCAGAGCATCACTGCTGCAGAGATGGATTAGTGTTTCCAAACTAAAATGTGCTCCTTATTTCCACCCTGTGAGGGCATGTGGGATGTGGAGGGAGGGGATGTGGAGCTGGGCATCTCACCTGCCCACAAGGCTCCAGGCAGCCCCATATCTGGGACAACCTGTACAGCCAAATAACCTGCTCACTAGAAAGGCATCTGGTCAGAAGTGGTCTCTCAGGGAAGTCTCTATTTGTTGAGGCAACTGTGTGAATTACATGCAACAACCTGTGTCCAAACCTACAATAAGAGTTAAGCTAGAGTTAAGCTCTTAAAAAGCGCCAAGGAGAATTCCTGTCAAATATATAAAGCTGCTCACCTCAGTCAAGATCTAATGTTTTCTTCACATACTCAAACAGATAGAATGTATTAGAAGAATAACTTAAATTAAAAGCAAAGCTATTTTCCTGTATATTGCCCATGGTAAGTTGCTACTAAAGGATTCTGGTTATTCAGTTGGTTGAGTATTTATAAAACAGATTCTAGATCAGTACTTTAATGTGCACATCTAACTTGAAATAAACTTGCAGCTTATTCTGCAGCAGAGTTCATCTTTCCTGTCCAGACAGGATGAAATAGAGGGGTATTTGCACAGACAGCCTTCAACAAGCATCCTTCCTTAAAACGGCTTGTACAAAGCCTTGCAGAGTAAGGTGAGATCGTGCAAGTTCTAGGCTTTTGACTTCTCAGGGGAATAAAACAGTGGGGAATAAAAAGCAATCAGGAAAAATCATGGTAAAAAGAAAATTTTAAGCAAAAAAAAAAATTAAGAGAGTCCCAGCTGATTTACCATACCCAGAGAGAAACAAAGGCTGTGAATGTAGTGATTTGACATTAAAAATGTAAAAAAAAAAAAAACTGCCCTGCATTAGAATTGCTGTCAAAGATAATTTATTAAATTATGAGATAAATGCTATTATAAAATGCCCTCAAAATGCCCTTCAAGCTCTATCATTTTCTACTCACTTCCCCAAAGGTTAAAAAGTGTCTAACGTTTCCTTTCTGGCCAAACACCTGTCAAATTCCTATTTTAGTTAGATTTTAATTAGGAGCAGGAACTAATACCCTATTAATTAATTGAGCATCTTCCTTTCCCAATTCCTCTGCTGCCTCTTCTTCTATAAAGATAACCCACCAAATAGGATTGCTGTACAGCCATGAAATTCTCTAAAATAAGACTATGAAGATAATAAAGAGTTGAACACTCAAAAACCTAATATATTCAAATTTATTCACATACACTTAATTAATCATTAAAATTTTGTTGGAACCAAATATCTTGAAAAAAATTCATTTAAACAGCACATTTTTGTGTGCCTGATAACATAGTTGCTAGCTATCTATATCTGCAGATTGCATAAGAATTGCTTGAATGAAAGCAGAAATGGATCTCCTTGTCTTTTAATGTCGACTGTCTTTTGCTCATCTTAGATTGCTCTGTTGATATAAGGGTACAATTTCCACGTGCTTTGCTCTCGAAGTCCTTGTCTCAGCAGACTATATGTTTTCTATAAACTTAATTCCAGTGATCACAGAAACTGCATGGTTCATTTCAGTTAGGGAACTACCCTGAACTATTCTCCAAAGTTTTTCTCCAACAGTCCAATCTCCTGCATCATTTCTTGATCAGTATTAAATGAAACACTTGTTGCAAAGAGAGGTGAAAGAGAACTACAGAGAAAGTGTGTGTATTGGGTTTGCATGGCAAGG
>NW_010316959.1:12165-35505 GCF_000700745.2 Antrostomus carolinensis | reverse complement strand
CGTCTCGATGGCGGGTGGCAGGCGGCCCCGGGAGGTGGGGGGCCCGATGGGGAGCTGGGCTCCCTGGCTGGAGGGCCGCTTCCAGGCGCAGCCCCCGGCCCCACAAGCTGCTGGGCATGCTCGGGCTCTGGTTCTTGTTTAGCCGGTCACTAAAATCACTTGGGATTTGTCTCTGTGCCTTACTATGGGGGGCTTCAGCCTTTAATAAACTTTTTGCCCGTTTTCTTGCATCCTAATTGGTCTCCAGCAAGTGCAGAATGAGGTAGGGTCAGTGCTGCTACTCCTGTAGCTCTTTTGTTCACTATCACTCCAGGTTTGGTTTTTGGAACAGGATGCTGAATTGCTAGAGACAGAATTCGCATTGTCCAGACTACTCTCCTAGCATGCAGATTAGGTTAACAATAGTTACAATCATGCAGATTAGGTTAACAGTAGTTACAATCGACACGGGTTTTACTTGTGGTGCTAGAGCTGCCCAAGACCTGCCTGTTCTGTTGCAAAGATGGAGATGGCAGGGAGCTAGTCCTGCCTGGGAGCCAGTCCTGGGAACTTCCTCTCTCCGTCACCACAGCTCAAAGTACTTTACTGAAAACATCAGTAGTAGTAGTCCCCAAGATGTGGAAACCGAGGGGAAGATACTCCCCACCAGGTCTTGAAATGTCACCCAGCTTTGCAGGTCCTTGTAGACATGCTGTCTCTCTGCAAAATCAACCCTTTAAAAGCAATTTTCACACCATGTTGCTGCAGAGATGCAGGAAGGAGGAGGTAGTAGAGACATAGAAAAGGCATTCCATTGCAGATATACAAGGAAGCAATACCTGTGCTGTACCTATCATCAGCAGTTGGGCCAAATAGCACAGTTCCAGTCTAGCTCCATTGTGCTGTATGCAGACAGGTTTTACCTGTGATCCAGTGCCTGCTGGGATGGGAGGTCTGACAGTCTCCAAATAAACTTTAGCCTAAAGTAGGGGCCTGTGGTATTCCATCGGAATAATGTTCAATGGGATTCATATTTGAAAGATGCAACAGGTTTTACCTGTGATCCAGTGCCTGCTGGCACTATAAGTCTCCAAATACACTTTAGCCTAAAGTAGGGGCCTGTGGTAAGGACAAGATGATGCTGCCATTATTCCGTCGGAATAACGTTCAGTGGGATTCATATTTGAAAGATGCGACACTTGTGCTTTGAGGTAAGCACATACCTAAGTGTTTACAGGGTCAGGTTGAGCCTGAAAGTTGCATACACAGAGTAAAAGTAAAAATGCCTGAATTTATACACCCTTTAACACCTCTAGTTACCTACACAGAAAGCTTCCATTTCAGTTAGCTGCCCCTTTCCCCAGATGCTGCTCAGTTGTGATCTGTCTTTTATTGCTAACAATAAAATGAAGCTGCACAGATGCTTTTTTTTGTTGTTCTGTTGCTCCTTATTCTGAACTGTAGTGTGAGGGCCACTGCAAAGGAATAGTTTGAAAATAGAAGGTAGGTGCTTCAGAAAATTTATTTTTTGCCTTCAAGAAAATAGCTTTTTTCAAAGCAGAATTTGAAAGATATTCTTTTTAACAGAAACATGAATTTTAGCCCCAAATGTGTACAGTAATGTCCCCAGTAGGACATTACTCAGTAGAAATCCAGGATATTCAACAAACATGTACAGTAGGGCATGTGCATACTAGAGAGATGTTAATATTCATTTTCACTTTAAATGATTAGTGCAATATAAATTGATTGTCTTCCCACCTCTGCTGATGTCACCACGGGGAGATGGTTGCCAGTGGGTAAAAGCCGTGCAGCCAGTCTGGATTTATCTTTCTGTATCTGGCAGCAAAAAGAATATTGCAATGCAGATATTGAGTTAAGTCTTGCTGAAAAGGTGGCAGTGTTTTCAGAAAAAAAAGATCACGAACATGCAGGATAGAACATATATCTGCATGCTTAATTAATATTTACTGATTCGTGTATGCAGATACATAATACCAACAATGGGAAGTGCATTGAGATCTCCCATGTGCTTCGCAAAGTGAAATTAGTGATGATATTCCCTAATAATCCTGCAGTTCCTAGAAAGGTGTGAGCTACCCTCCTTACTGTACATGAAATCATCTGTTTTTTATCAGTTTTAGTGCCATCTCTAGTTTATTTCCTCCTGGGAAAAGTGCAGCCCCTCAGACCTGTTTTCCCCCTCCTAGGGCTATATGTTCCAGAGAGGTGTCAGTAGCTGCTGCAGAAAGAAAGGCCACGGCTTTGAAAAGCATCAGCCTCAAAAGAAATATAACAGGGTGGTCCGAATTATCAGGGATGCTTTGAAGAATGGATCATTTTTCAAATCACTGGGACATGCAGGGGAAAAAGAGGAGACTGCTAAGCTGAAAAGGCAGGGAGACAGACAGACTAGGTGACGCATGACAACTGCTCTGAATATGGTTAGCCCCAGTTAAAATGAGACAAACTCCCTCTCCCAGTTGTCAAAAACCATTCCAAAAGGCAATGTACCAACAACCTGGTGACTCCAGTGAAACTGCCTTCCAAAACCAGTGTGTCTCTCACTTTGGTTATTGTCTTTCTCCTTTGCAGTCCTTCTGTTGGTGTGTTTTTCTCTGCAGCCACCAACATTTTTCTCCGTGGGTTATTTGTTCCCCAAACTGTTCCACCCCCCGTATGTGCACCCTTTGAAAGCCTGCACCTGTCTGTTCTGCTGTGGAACTGCTCATGGAGGGGCAGCTCGATGCCTGCAGCCCAGCTCTCCTCACCTGCACCTCTGTAGGAACGGGGCAGAAGGCCTGGTGGTGGTACTGACAAAACTTGTTCCTCCAAGGCACCAGAACAGAGGGATCCACACGGCAGCGGGAGGATGCCCCAGAATTAACTGACTCAGAAGGAAAATGCACACAGGAAAGGTTGCTTTGCTTCTCAGTCCTCGCTGCCTGAGACTTTTGCATTCCACTTCCCAGCCCCACAGACAAGGTGAGCAGTGCATCCTCTGCATGCACACCAATGCCACAGGATCTCTCTGGGGCACTCAGGTCACTCTCAGAAATTAAACTGTTTTGAAAGAGAAAATTGCAACACTTTCAAACACTCTTCAGAGCGACAACTTTTGTTTACTGTACAGTCCTGAGAGTAGGGATGGGCCTTCCAAGACTGCTAGGAGCAAAGAGTGGGGGAAAAAAAGAGAGGTGGCCCCTTTTTAAGCGCTTACAAACCTCAAGTTTTTCTGCTGCCTTTCTGTGCTTCACCCTGTCAGTGCTGCCTGCTTAAGGTGTGGTTTCAGTGGTGCCCTAAGCAGTGTCAAGCAGGAATTACCTGGTATGTGAGACTAGTTCCCGTTCAACGGTTGCAAAACAAGGAGTAAAAATCAAATGCACTGTGTCACTTATTTAAGAACTGTAAAGCTGGCTGGCTGCCCTCCAGTTACTGATGCTACCAAAACCATCCAAATTGACTAAGTTGTGATTTCTAGCACCCTTTGCTTTTGGGTGCCCAAACTCATAGACAGCATTCACAAATGACTGTCAGGGCAAAACTGAATCTACTGTTTTTCTGTGTTGCCACGAAAGTTCTTGAAGTTCACAAAGTAAGCAAACAACCTCCCACCAAGGCTCTGTAGCATCCCCAGCTGATTCAGTGTGTTTGGCACAGGAAAGCTGAATTCAAAGAACAGAGCCAGAGGGGTAGATTAAGCAATATATCCCATAGATTTTTGGACCAAACTGTGCTGGGTTTCTGCAGAAACCCAAACCCCCTGCCTCTCTGCATGTTTTTCAGATGATGGTCACATTGTACCCCATATACTACCCCTGGCTTTGCAATCCATTACTAAAACCTCAGGAGAGAAATGGAGCCTCCAGCCCCCAGTAATCTAGCTAAGAAGAACAGATGAGATTCTGAGAGAGGAGCAGGTTGTACTATTTAATAGGGTGGTGACTAATTATTGCTCTTCCTTTCTTATAACATTTTACCTAAAGCTGTTTGATAACTTGCAAATAAAATAACATACAACCAATGTGACAGCCTGCAGGTAAGTAGATGCTTGCAAAAACCTCAGTACTTGGTGACTGTGCCCGATCTCCTGCAGACAGCCTTTCCCCACACCTGAAAAACAGCAGCTGGGGGTGTGGCTCTAGGCTTAACAAATGACACTGTCCCCACAGCAAGCAGCCTAGCCCCACATCACACCTGACCATCATCAGCAGCTGTTACACAGGAACATGATCAGGATCAACAGACTCCGGTGCATTATGATGAGGATGTTGGGCTGATGCCACTCCACTTCAAGAATGGGTTTGAAGCCATCCCTCCTATGCATCGACAGCCCCATGTTCCCTATCCTAATCCTCGCCCCCCCTAAGGAGCTCCATCTCGGAAGGAATCCAACACCAACTCCACCTCCTCCTCCCTGCCACCCTTTTGCAGTTCTGGGTGCCAAGCTGCAGATGCTGATCAAATCTGGCTGTGCTGCCACCTCCCGAGAGAAACCAGCATCCCAGCTTCTGCTCAAAGAGGACATGTTCTGCAGCCAGGCTCGCAGCCTGTGCAGAGGTCCCCAGAGGCACCAAGGCTCTCCATGCTGCCTGTAGCTTGGGCAGAAAAGATGTGGGCCCGAAAGTCACCATATCACTAAGTCAGCTGCAGCCTAGCCTCCTCTTTTATTCACAGGGCTGAAGAAGAGGTAGGAGGGTGAGACTCATTGTGATCTCATTTAGGTTCCTGCTCTCGCAGGGGGGTTGGACTAGATGATCTTTCGAGGTCCCTTCCAATCCCTGACATTCTGTGATTCTGTGTGACTGCCAACAGCAACCGAGACAAAAAATGCACACACAGTAAAGAGTGAGGGCTCGAGAGAGAAAGAGTCCTGCTTTAATCTGATCTGGGATCCTGAAGAGACAGAGGCTGAGATTGTCATTCAGAGAGAGGGTAAGTCTTTCAGAGGGTAACAGGAAAGCAGTAGCAGGAGAGTGCGTGTTTTTAACCGAAACATCCCAAAAGAACTGCATGATGTGACAAGAAGCTATGGGACAGTCCAAGTGCAGGAGGCAGCACCACTAACCACACTAGAGACGTCATTTGAGTACCAGGTCACAGTCTGGATTTCCTTTGTTACTTAGGGTTTTCAAAGTGCATTTTATCCCTTTAAGGAAAATGAAAAAAAAAATAAAAAGAGAATGTTATGATAGCTCAATACAAATAGTTGTATTCATCTACTACTGCATGCAAACAACATTGGAAGATCCGCCAGGCTAATTAATAGTAGGCAGAAAAAAACACGAGAGTAACCAAAGTAGTAACACAAGCTTGCCTGTATGTAAATCAATGAACTCCTACTGATTTGGGAAATCCACGAACCTTCAGTAACACCAGGAGAGGCAGTTCCCGACTGCTGTGTGGGAGACACTAAAACACTGTTTACAGATATTATTATCTACAGCTTCTCCCTGACAGTCTTGAGTGTGAGTAGAGACTCACAAGAGAGGGAATAAGCACTAAAATCAGAAGAGAATGTTATCAACAAAGGGAGGTCTGGAATCCACATCCATTGAGTCAAAGGTTTTGATGCTGTTTGAAAGGAGGTGAGAACCATCAAGCTTCAGCTTTGCATTTGTCTTCCCCTGTTAATTCCTTGTCCTTTTCCCAAAAAATATAGTATCCCAAAATTCCTCCAAAGATCTCTCCTACCTGAATCCTAACTGTGGTCCCTGCTCAACAAGACAAAATTAATTAGCCTTTGCCATCCTTCTTTGTCACAATAGGAGAGATTTTTCAGTAATTTTAATTTTTCAGTAAAAGCATTTTGTTTAAGTTCCTGCCCACGGAAGTCATAGCAAAGGTACCATTTGGTAGTTGAAAATTGTAAAAATCCAAATCGAAGATCTGGCATTTTTTGGGGGCGTGGAGGGGAGAGGAGGTGGAGTTCAAATGTGATTTTGGGGCAAAAAATAAAAATAACTCGTTTTATACCACTTCATCTTGGCAAGACACAAAGAAATGGGGAAAACAAATTAGGTGGTCCACAGACACAACAATTAGCTGCAAAAATTATATGGATGTTACGAGAGAAACCAAGAGCAAGGGATCCAGCCGTCCCTTGCCTTCCATATCAGCATGAGCCAGAACAAAAAATTGTGGTACCTAACTCAAGATGGTTCTCAGAAAGCAGGTTTTCAAGTATTTCTGGGATTTAACTGCCCTCTCTCTCATGAACACCTAGATAAACACAATATACTGAGTTTAGCCTTACTTTGGACTTCGGTGGAAAGTTCATTATGGCATCTAGGTCAGTGAATCCCACAAGAGATGGTCTGCCTGCCAGCTCTACACTGAACAATAAAATAAATTAACAAACTGTCATACTTCTTTGCAGGTTTATATAGCTTGAACATATCTTGCTGTGTCAAACATCCTTTCCTTTAATTTCAAAGCTCTGACAACTGGATCTCCAGAACCCCACTGGAAAGAAGGGCCATTTGAAGCACAAGTGAGTTTTCATTGATCAGAAAGCACAAGCTCCCCAATCCCAACAACTTCAGGAAATGCAGAAAAGAGGAGCCAGCAAAGAAACAAGTGTAAGATGCAGCACCTAGTGCTTTGGTAATTTTTGCTTTTGGTAATTTGCCACTGCAAAGTGGTGTAGTTCCTTCTTCCCTCTTGCCCTGTCACTGTGGGGTTTTTTGGTTTTTTATTTCTCCCTCTGCTCACCACATTTGTGAAAAATATTTCTCAACCCACTTTAAGGATTCATTGATTCCTATCTGTGCTAGGAGAAAGGGGAAAGAGCCATATTCAGCACCAGGAATGCTCTCCCACTTGTCTGCAGTATCAACAAGACTTTAAAAAAAAGGACAGGACAAGATGCAACAGCTTCAGGGAGGTTTTAGCAAGACACACGGGAAGTTCTACATTGGGTGAGAATTTACTACAACTACCAAGGAGTTAGCTCCTTTACCTCAATATATAGAAATACTCATGAGTTCATTATGGAAGACCCTTATGTTCACGTTCACTCACATCCCATAACCCTCTTCTGCGAGTCTGCAATTATTCAAGACACCTGGTTGCACAGGTCTGAATGGGAATATTAGAAGTAAATTTGAGGAACCAGGAAAGCTGGAAAAAGAAAGAGGCCAGAGATCTGACAACACCACACAGCTATGAGACCCTTTTAATTCCCTGGAAGAGAAAAAACAATGCCCCATTCTCTTACCTTCCTTTGTTCATACAAAGTACCTACCTTTGCATTTAGATATATTTCTCCTGCTGGGTCTGGGCTGGCAAAGACAGCTTCTGCAAATGCCCATCAAACAGCAGCTTTTGGTTAGAAAGGGGCCTGAAGCTGAGGAAGAGCCCTTCAAAACTGTCAATTAATTAAAACATTTTGGAGACTATAAGGAAAACTGTTCACTTTCTCTTTCTTCAGTTGTAGGAGAGGAGAAAATGGAGTGGATGACAATTTATCTGTATAAGAGTCAGGTAGAGGAGGTTGAGGGACCAATAGCCCCCAGAAGCTCACAAGTGCGACTCACATTCCCATGTTATCTGATTAATAATAGTTGCTTATGCTAAACTGGTTTTCCTTCAATTTACCTTACTATTTCTTTCTATTTACTCCTTTTGCCCCTGCTTTCTCTCACAGTGTATTTTATTGTATGATTCTATGATTGTATGTTTGTATTTCACTGTATTTTTAAATTTAATCATTAAAACCCAGGTTGCAGTTTTGTTGGTGTGTAGAAATTATCAGGTAATCTTTCCCTTCTACAAACACCCATTTCATTCAAACTTATTTGCATTACAAATCAATATGGAGTGTGGTTCATTTTGCATCTCCCATTTCTTTGCTGCAAGAGCAAAATCTCTGAATTTCCCCTGTAGACTTACAGGCTGTGAAGATAAAGGGGCTCCTCTGAAGTCCTGCAAAAGCCTTTGGTGAGGTTTCAGGAGAGGGGAATAATCTACTCTGTGAAAACACCAGAGCTGCTCTGAAGGCAAGTTAAAGGTTGGAAACCTTAGGTGTCCCAATCCCTAGCAAGCACAAACTAGTGGGATTTCCTTTAAACACCTGCTTTGTTCACTGCAGTTACAGCTGCCAAGAGAAAAGAGTAAAAAACATCCATCATTTGACAGTGAACAGGTTTACAAATGCAACTTTCAGTTGAACCTTGGATGTTTGTTTGGAAGCTTCTTACAGTGGTTTGTAGTCACCCCTCCTTTCCTGATGGGGATGAGCAGATTTCACTCCATTAACTGTATCTCCCTCAGGTTCTCTGTTCAAGTTAAAAAGAAAGTTCTCAGAGAACTGGGGAGAGCACATCTGGGACTCGTGTACAACACAACAGTGGTTTGTATGCAGCAGCTTAATTTAAATTGGATTTCACATCAATTCATTGAACAGCTGAGGAACCCCACGTGGACACACTTATTTGCGTTAAGAGTTGTCTTAAAATCAGTTCCTAATCGATTTAAGCTCCACTGATCAGATTTAAATATATATTTAAAAGGTCAACACAACCTTTTGCATTGATTTAATGAAATGATATTGAAAACAATGCTTGAGTAAACTGGTGCAGCTCTGTGTAAAAGCTGTCTGAATTAGTGTAATATGGATTGTCAAAAGATGGGGAAACATTTCTCCCCCTTGAAGCTTGCAAATTCAATCTCTTGAATGAATGCTAGCAAGATAGAGACTGATGAATCTCTCCTCTGATGGAGCCACGTATTGATTTTATCATTAGATATACAAAACAAATGCCTAATTCAGTCCTAGGCACATTTTATGCCTTCCTTTGATGGTGTTGATCTTAGCCATATATATATATATATATATATGTATTAGCTCAAGATCATATATATTCCTTCTTCAATATTAAAGTTCAAAGTTCAGGCCTGGGAAAGGTTCTGAAATTATGATCTTTAAAAGATAAGCTGGAAAGATAGGACCTTTTAAAAAAGTTAGATAAATAACAGCATGAAAGGATCACTTACATCAGGAGCCTATTTCACTGTTTAACAGGTGCAGATATTCACCATAAATTAAATCTCATTTGTGTTGAGTGGTTGAATTGCTGAGGAATCACTTTATTGGTATGTGAAATATTTGCTATGTATAGCTGGACAGCTTCCCAGGAATTCTGATGAAACACATTATAAATGCACAAGAAAGAACATCTTTTCTTCATAGGACTTGTGAAAATGTAAGCTTCGCTCCTCTCAGTATCTTATAGAGTCTTTTAAAACTATCTGAATTGTCCATACAAATTTATCTAGAATAACTATTAAGAAAGATCTTTTTGGGTAGAAGATTCTCTCTCTCTTGAGGAAAGCTTCTGTTATAAACATGAGTATCCAAAATAAAATACACCTCTATTTAAATTACATTTTTCTTCACCCTATTTAGAAATTGCCTTTTTCTTATACAAGGGTGAGAAAACACATGTTGCTTTAAACAATCTCAGATGTCCAAAAGAGAAGAGTAATATTTGGATCACTTCAAAAAGCACAGGAACTTAGAAGCCAATAACATTTGGCTGGGAATTATTTGCATGTGTCCTTTGAACATGAAGCATTATTTGCTAAGAATGATTTATTTAGACAATTCAGCTATGGTTTTCCATATCTGTGGAACAACCAAAATATGGTACAAATATAGGAGAGACTTCCAGTTACTATCTAAAAGTTCTGGGTTTCCACCTGTAATATGAGATCTGGGTTTGCCATGTAGATTAATTGATCTGCATGACAAATACAGGCAAGTTTAGCTCTTAAGAGACTGTTACAATATGCAAGAAAAAAGGACATCAATAGCAGGTGTACACAGACAAGGAAAGTTTCAAACAAGTGTAGGCCACATTCCTTGCAGCTGAGAAGCCACATAAAAATCACAACCTAAATTAAACAGCAATAAAAGCCAATATGAACTGTTATATTAAAAAGCTAATATTGAGAGCCATAAAAGCTCAACAGTTTACATGAGCAGCCTATAAAATGCTAATGTAATTAACACCGGGGTACTCTGTAGAAACCATCCCTCTACAAATCCAAAACTATATTAAAAAAAAACCAAACAACCAATCAAACAACAAACTACTTCCAGGACCAGAAATAACAGATGTGCACAAATTTTCAAGGTTAAATATTGTTCTCTGTTCCTGATTCACAGGCATATGTCACCAAAATATATATAATTTTCAAGGATACATTTCTCTGAGACAAAAGCGAGTCTGCCATCCAACTTGATATAAACTGCCTCTGGGTTTAAGTTCAGGGAACCTGAACACGAGTAGTACAATTGCCTTTCCATCCTCTAAACATTATGGCTATGCAGTGGACTGCTCCTGATAGTCTGAACTCCTTTAGACTGGCTGTGAACTATAGCATTTATATTATTTTCTCACAGATGCTTGGAACAGTACTTTGAATATTCATGCTTTATTCAAATAACATGGAAAAGACTAGGTGCACAAGGCAGTGAGTGTATGTGTATGTGTGTGTTGGTTTTGACTCTGGAGTGAGGACATTTAATTCTCTGAACAGTCAGGGAGAGTGAAAAAGAGGCAACAATTTTTTATTTATTTCCTACGATGCACAGAAAACTGCTGGAAAGCAGTCAAGGTCGAATTTTTCAAGTCTTTTTTCCAAAGAAGATACAAACTGCCCAAGTAACGAGTGGATGAAGCGTTTTTCCATGAACACTGCATACGTTAGGCTAAAACCATTGCGCTAGTTTATTTTGATTCTAAAATTGCAGAATAAGTGAAGAAAGTGTCTTTTTATTTTAACATTGAGTATTTTAATTGAAAGGGGAATTGTGGCTTCTGCCATTAGTGCTAGCATATTCATACAGATTTGCAAAAAAGAACGTACCTTCTCACAGAATGGAAGTTTCTTTCCAGCACCATATGCAAAAGCTCATCTAGAGCTTGTGGCCTTGCTATATCCAACTAATACAGCAGCAGCCACATGGAGAGCAGTCCTTTGGGTAAAGGAGTGGCCAGATCAGTTGGGAGAAATTTTTCCATAATTTGAATCCATCATTAATACTTAACATTTCAAATACTCATCAGAGTATGATGGATAACATCAGTCACTTCCATCGAGACTGGAATTCCTAAGAGCAAACCCATCCTAACAACTAAAACATTGCTGGGATAACACTGGAAAGTCTTGTTCCTGTTTCCATAGGCTCAGCAATACTTCAGCTGGCTTTTTATGAAGATCAGGTCAATGTATGATACGCAATAGCAGACTGTACAGAAACCATATGTCCAGTCAGAGACAGGAACATGACAGTTAACTTCAAGGCCACTAATTTCAACTGCTTTGTTAGGAGCTTTTATGCCTGGGAGCAGTGAAAAGGATACTTTTAAAACTTCTATATATTAAACAGTTATAAAATTAATTACAATTCATATCGTCAACTTTTCTAAATCAGTTCATCTCCTACTTACAATTTAATTCTTTTTATAAATGTGTTTCTTGAACAAAAAAGCTAAAAATAAGGAATCAACTTCCATTTTGCTGAGATCTTTATAATAAAGAAATGTTTTAAATCTTCTACTTTATGTAACAATTTTGTATTGGGTTTGTGTGGCAAGGTTTTGGTAATGGGGGGATACAGGGATGGCTTCTGTGAGAAGCTGCTAGAACGTTCCCCTGTGTCCAACACAGCCGGCTCCAAGCTGGACCTGCCGCTGGCCAAGGCTGAGCCCATCAGCGATGGTGGTAGCACCTCTATGGTAACATATTTAAAAAGGGTGACAAAAAACCTGCATAACTGCAGCCAGAGAGAGGAGTGAGAAGATGTGAGAGCAACAACTCTGCAGACACCAAGGTCAGGGAAGAAGGAGGCGGAGGAGGTGCTCCAGGCGCCGGAGCAGAGATTTCCCCACAACTTGTAGTGCAGACCATGGTGAGGCAGGCTGTCCCCCTGCAGCCCATGGAGGTCCCTGGTGGAGCAGATACCCACCTGCAGCCTGTGGAGGACCCCATGCTGGAGACCGAAGGAGGCTGTGACTCTGTGGGAAGCCCATGCTGCAACAGGTTCCTGTCAGGACCTGTGGCCCTGTGGAGAGAGGAGCCCACGTTGGAGCAGGTTTGTGTCAGGACCTGTGACCCTGTGGGGGGACCAACGCTGGAGCAGTCTGTCCCTGAAGGACTGCACCCCATGGAAAGGACCCAGGCTGGAGCAGTTCGCAAAGAACTGCTGCCCTTGGGAAGTACTCACATTGGAGAAGTTTGTGGAGGGTTGTCTCCCATGAGAGGGACCCCATGCTGGAGCGGGGGGAGACTGTGAGGAGTCCTCCCCCTGAGGAGGAAGGAGCAACAGGTGATAAACTGACCCCAACCCCCATTCCCTGTCCCCCTGTGCCACTGTGGGGGGGGAGGTAGAGAAATTAGGAGTAAAGTTAAGCCCAGGGAGAAGGGAGGGGTGAGGGAAGGTGGTTTAAGATTTGGTTTTACTTGTCATTATCCTACTCTGATTTGACTGGCAATAAATTAAATTAATTTTCCCCAAGTCGAGTCTGTTTTGCCTGTGACAGGAACTGGTGCATGATCTCTCCCTGTTCTTGTCTCAACCCACAAGCCTTTTGTTACATTTTCTCTCCCCTGTCCAGCTGAGGAGGGGGAGTGATAGAGCAGCTTTGGTGGGCAGCTGGCATCCAGCCAGAGTCAACCCACCACAAATTTCAAAGCTGAGGAGAGAAGATACGACATAACAAGCATAAATTTCAAGAATGCTTCTATTTGCCATGTGGCAGTTAAATAATATTATTTTGAAGAAGTAATACACATAATAAAGGAGATAGTGCAAATTGTTGTTCCTTGACTCTGGTGACCTCCAAAACTTCCTGAAACAGATTAAATATCATAATCAGTCCAGCCACCTCCAGATAAAATGAAATAATGCCTTGTGGCACAAACAGGTTATGAGGGACTGAATGGAAGAGTCTGAGCAAAGCAAAATTCAAAATGGAGCAAGGAACAGTGAGAGCAAAATAGCAATATAAGTGAACTGAAAAGATAAAAGGAAACAATTAATTCAAAATAAGCAATAGAGACTGTCCCAACAGAGAGTGAATTGTGTGCTCAGTTTGCAATTGCTGCACAGTGTGGTCACTTCTCTTCGATTAATTATTGAAAGATAAAAGTAGGTGTGTATCTACTTCCCCATTTGAATTGAAAAGGAAGCAGGCAGAAAAGCACACAGTGGGTGTACCCAGGCTCACACCTCTTCTCCTCCAGGTGTGGAATAAAGTTCTCACAGAGACATCCTCCTGGTCAGTGCTTGGGGTTGGGAAGGGCTGCTTGGATCAGTCTCCTCTAGACCTTCTCCAAACTTTTTTAGGAGCAAATCCGGGTTACGGACCCTGTAAAAGGAGAGAATCATAAAATGAAAAGACTCTCTGAGAAAATGTTTAAAAGTGAAATTATATTGATTAATAGAATTATTATAGGTAAGATGAAAAAATAGAAACAGGGGCTTCTAAACAGAAATAATAGAACTAATTCTTAGAAACCATGTAACCATGCAGCTTGTCATTTGTCCCTTGTATAGCCCCTTCCATGGTTGGTTAAAAACCCTGTCCAGCTGAATCAACAAGAATAACAGAGTTTAGGACATAATAATTATAGAAGAAAATGGATTAATTTAGAATAAGTTAAATGTCACTATGTAGGCTTTTCTTAAAAGTGCAAAGGTTAGCAGACAAAAAGATTATTCAAGATGATAAGTGACCACAGTGACCAGAATGAGACCAGCGAACTGCAACTTCTGGAGAGGAACTGAGACAAGACGACAAGAATCATCCGAGTTTGAAGAATCACTACAGACTTTTTATAGGATTTTAAGTTAATAGTAAATTTGGAATTGAGGGTTTGTGGGAAAACACCATGAACTTTGAGAAGAATACCCATTGTATGACGTTAAATTTAGCATATATAGAGAGCCTGATTTTTGCAATGCCTTTGCCACTCACTGAGGTGATGGCCCAACTCTTTGAGTTGTCAATAAAGCAAACCTGGAGTTCCCCACAGACTGAGTTAAATTCCTGTAACAGTCACCCTTCCTTTTAACTACACTCAGTGGCATTCATATCTTCCAGCATGCAATCTAAAACAAGCTTTCCAATAGAAATGTTGTTCTGAAAACATCAGGTGACAGGATGGAAACATCTTCTGCCACAGTGTGTTTGTCACCTATTACACATATTATAGCTGTATCAATACAAGTTTACCAAGTGGGATGGAAAAAACTTGGAGGTACCTGAGATTTGTATTGTGCCTGTTAGATATAAAATGCGAAGCAAGAGCAAGAGACATTGAAGAGGGAAGACCTTTGCTGTTGAGGAGGTTAAAGTGATCAAATGTAGCAGAACACAGTTTCAAGGATGGGCCTTTTCTGAAAGCACCAGATCCTGAACAGCCAACACTGATTCACAGGATTACTTATTTCTCTCCTTTGCACTCACTCTTCAGAACTTGTATTTTTTCTTTCCCTCTGTACTGGCATGAGTGGTCCGAGATCTGCAAAGCCAGGTAATTCAGGGAATAAGTGGGAGAGAGACAACTTTTAGACTATACTCATGTCCTGCTTATTTTATTGGAACAAACATGATGGCAAAAAGAGGGACAGGCCTCAGTGTAGTATGGATCCAGGTCCAAAGGAGTCATTTTGCAGCCTCTTTTGCAGCTTTACATTTATTTTTTTAAACACACAGATTATGTTAAACATGAGGGGAAAAGGAATAAAAAGGAGATGGCACTATTTACTGTAAGACTTTATTTTCTTCTGTGTGTGTGTACATGTCCAAGATCTTTTCTACCTGAGGAGAGCCATGCAACACAAATGTCTCCTCACAGCTTATTTTCTTCCTTTCCTCTCTGGTTGTTTGTCTTTCTGAGTTTGCTTTCCTTGCTACACTGTGAATGGCCCTGTTGGGCAGCTCTGGGGACTCTGAGAAATGCAACTGAAGGAGGACAAGAAGTTCAGAGTTGTAGGCGTTTTTATAGGAGTCAGTCACGGTTCCACTGTCAAGGCTAAACTGAACCCAGAGCAGGTATCCAAGCTCTTCATTAAACATATGAAGTTGCTCCTTACGCTCCCTATAATGCCTGTGGGGAGGCGCAGGGGGGGGTCAAAAAAAGGAAAATGTGCATAGATTTTTAATGATGGGGTGGTCAACAGCTGGGGCAAACGACTGAAAGAAACAATTCTCCATCTCATCCTTCTCCCTCCCCTACTCTGCAGGTCAAGGCTTGATGCCTTACTGAGGGATCTGCTGCTGTCACACACAAGCTACAAGGCTCAGCACTAAATTGTGGAGGTAAAATGCAACGGCTGTAATAGGAGGGTGCTCAAATGACTTGATCAAAGGGTGCCTCCTGCCCTTTCATCCGCTGACTCTATTAACCAAAGATAGGCAATATTCTAGAGGATTTTCAACTCAGTCCTCTATTAGCTTGTGAGGACACCATTAAAAATAGAGTCCTTAAGAAATGCAGCATTTGGTGCATTTCTTGTCTTAAATGAGGTTAGAGAAACAGCTTATTGGTCTTCTAATTTATTATTAACATTCACTAAAATTCCAGAGATTGTTGCACACTAGAGAAAAACAGCCCTCATATCTAACTGCTGAGATTAACTTGCAGTTGCCAGTGTATTAGGAATTTATTAATTGCTACACTTGGTCTATTTTATTACTCTAAGAAACTAAGTTGGAATGATACATTTGGGTTCAAAACTCACATAGTTTACAGTTTTGAATTTCAAGAGTAATAATCACATCTTTCAGATAGTACATTCTCACCTTTTTTGGAAAGGCACTCTTCAGGTGAGAATCACAGAATGTGCTCTCCTCAAAAGCCTCATACTGCAGGCAAATTACATTATAAAACTGAAAAAAACCCTGAAGACTGAGGCAATGTTAAGTCTATGTGGCAGTGATTTACAGTAAAATATATTACATAAATAATGCAATTCAAACCCCAAGAATTATAAAACCTGGACATTCTAAGGTAAAATTAAGTTTAACAAGAAATCCAAATAAAGCATAAAGAAATGAAGAGTCAAATACCTAAACAATCTTAATTATGCTTGGAAAAAGTCTTTTCTAAATCTCTAACAAGCTAGGAGTCACAACATTTGTTTGCATAGTATGTGTGTGTTTGTATATATATACACTAATACACACATGCCTTTGAAGATGAATCATACATTTCCGCTCTATACTCTGTAACTGAAAGTTCATTAGAAACCTCTTTCTATTTGCAGGGAAGGGCAAAAAATACAGTGTGCCTTTAAAAATCTCTTTATCATATCAAAGTCTGCAAGTGTAGAACTATCTCAATATGAACTATATGTTTTTGCCTGGTTACAGTCACCACAGTAACACCCATATAGCTGTTAAAAAGCTCATCTCCTGGAAAAAAGAACAGGGTAAAGCATAAATTAGAATATATACATACCAGATATCTGCAGTGCATCACAGGAACCTCAGCAGTACCTTATGGAATCTGACAAATAACAGGTCAGTGCAACAAGCACACCAGAGGCTATGGCTCTTCTGGCTGCAGACTGGTACCTCTACAAGTCTGGAGAGGGCACAATCAGAAGGACAGTTGGAGATTTAAGGCCTCCATGACAGAAGCAGCTGCATGAAGACATGAGGACTGGAGATTCCTGAGCTGTCAGCAGGGCCATGTCTCTTGGCCTCTCTGAGAACGAGAAGACGTGCAATTGGGCTGAAGGAGCATATGCATGGGGTGTGAGGCATCAGCCAGACCCAGCTCCACAGCAGTTTCAATCCCATGAGGGAACTCTACTAATGCCTGATGCTATATCAGACTTTGTCTATTCAAGAAGCAATATTAAAAATGTTAAGTGGTTACTAGATCAAAATGGGATCCTGATGGCACATTAGGACAAGCGCACAGAAACGCCAACACAAATTACAAACTTCAGAAAGGCCACTAAATAGAAATGATCGGTCTGCCAAAAGGAGGTAAGAAAGGGTGTTTGTAGGCAGGATCAGTTGCCTGTTTTTGTAGCCTGGTAAGAGACCTACAATGAGAAAGCTTAAACCCCCACACCTTCTGTACCGTTAAGAGCTGTGCTTTTTCTGAATTGCTTCAATGCTGGCTAACATGTCCACAACTGAAATGCAATACTATTAATTACACAGGTGTTGCTTGTAGCTCCCATAGGCAAAACTGATGTTAGGTGTTGCCTTCTGTTTGCACATTACACTAGAAAAACAAAGTATATTATCCCCAAACTTAAAGCACTGCTTTTCTAAGTAAAGATTCACATGATAAGAAGTTACCTGACATATGCTAACTATTCCCTGGTACTCTAAATCAGACTGCTTAATCTTAACTTGGATCAGTGTCAAATCCCATTTTGCATTAATCTCTCAAACGTAGGCATAGAGGCAGAAGCCTCATTCTGCCTAGGAAGAAAAAGAAGCTGGATCCTCTCTTCCCCTCACACAATATTGTTCATATTGGCTCAATTTACTGACAAAAAAATGCAGTGAGCCTATTTCCCTGGAAAGAATTGCATTTCAACCAGTTTTTGCTGGACTGTCAACTTCTAGTTGATTACTGAACCACAGGCTGAGTGTTCCCACCTTCGGCTGCCATGATATTCCTGCCCAAATAATGAAAAAAAAAAAAGATTCCTTTAAAAAGCCACAGGCTTGAGAAAACCAACACAGCTTCAACCACCATCAGTTCTGGCCCACCACATCATGTCTGAGACCAGCATTCCCAAGAAACTCCCAAACTGAGACCGCACATCGTTCCTGCGGTGCTACTTGTTTCCCCAGCAACCAAGGGGATGAACCCCACAGCAGCCATTCTCACTCCTGCCTCTGCAATCAGCTTTCTCGTTTGCTTTTTCTTTGCTCAAAGATCTTGCCCAGGCAGAATTATTTTTTTCTTTGCCATTGTTAATGGATAACTCTGTCATGGTAGTTAAAACGACATACGTGGTATGAGTCAGCAAGAGAAGGCAACACACATGGAGGATCTGGAAATTCCTCCTTGTTCCTTTCTGCCCACCTTCTGAAGATTCTGGTTTTGGTTAGCCAAATATCAGGTGGTGCTTCAGAGAAAGAACCAGGTGGGCTGAGGCATAAGTTGTCCAAGAAGACAGGAGTTCGTTGCTCTGCTTGTTGCTAGTGAGGAAGGGTCAGGGCTGGCCGCCAGTCAAGACAGTGAGACAAACTCCAAAAAGGCAAAAGGAGCTGAGGGGAGAAACTGAGCATCATTGAGCCCACCGTGCCTCACTATCCGATTCGATAATAAATTCTGCTGCAAAATGTAACTTATTGCTTCTCCTCTGAAACACAATTCTGATTTTACAAGTCAGACCCACTCATAGAGCCAGCATTGTGGCAGTGCTATAAACAATGGTTTTTAATCAAGTGGAGGCTGAGCATGCATGTATGGAGCACATTTAACAGAGATGCTGTAATGATCTCAGAAAATTATAAACTTAAATGCAGTTTAGATCTGCATACTAATGAAGAGATGCCTATACAGGCTTCTGGACAACTCACTTTAAAAGAATTTTTTAAATGTTCACTTATTGCAGTGCAGACTTTTGTTATCCAATTACACAAACTATTAAGCACCTAATAATAATTAAAGCATTTTTGTCACTTATCTCATATAGATTTTTTTCTGAGTTTAACCCTAACTCTTTTTGCTTTATGGCAATTCTCCTGGGAGTAATTACTAAATTTCCATAGCAGTAATTTGGGTAGCATGTAACCTCAGCCTCGCTCCTTCCATCATAATGAAGACTTTGCCTAGAAACATCCTTTTTTCTCTTCACATTATTTAAAATATGGCACATGATCAATAACATGAAACTGCAGAAAACCTTTGTATGATAATTCTATTAAGACCAAGTTCATCAATATAATCTGACTCCCTTGTTCCTCTCTCCTGAGTAGGACAAATCAATTAGGGTCTCCTGGTTAGCATAACCAGTCTCCTGGAGCTATCGCACTATTGAACAGCCATTTTATACCCTCTTGTTCTCTTCTTGCTCTCACATCCACCTGCACACATCCTCACAGCTCCAAATCTCACGCTTCTCCTGAATCTTCTCTATTGCACCTAATATTCCCAAAAACCTCAATGTCTATTCTCTTTTACGTGCTCCCTCACTACACTATCGGGTTCCTTTGCAAAACAGTGAATGCAATTTTAGGAAAGACACACTGTATTTTTCACAGATAACAGATAGAATACCAGATTGTGTTAAATGCCAAATTTCTTTCCACTTTGATGACAGAAGCAAATTAGCACCTCCGCTCAGGACTTCACTACTAACTAGTTCTCTGCAAAGCAAAGCAGGCTCCTGTTAGAAGGTGAAATGGGAAAGCCAAGAAAAGCCTCTCAGACTTCCTCTGAAAGTAAAGGAGCTTCTCCACAGGGATGGCTGGCTCTCATTTTCTCTCGTACTCTGATGCCTGTAAGACCTGTGCCATGGTTGCAATTAAAATCTCTCCCCAAGTGAACTTGCATATACCTCAGTTCCTCTTTCGCTGCCAGTGATCCCACCAACACCCTCATCAATCAGCTGGCAACTTGTGCTGCCACCAGAGCTGCTCCTGCACCCAAGTGGTTGGGGTGAGGAATATCTTTCTGTGGCAGAGACAGGCCATAAATCCAGCAGTATGGGACAGGCCACTGGGGAGGCACACCACGGGCACCTGCAGCCAGAGAAGGGATGCTTTAGTTTCTTGACGAAGGTCACGTAGAATGTTAATGGATTTGGCTGTATTCAAGGAACACTGCAGCATGTGTGTAGGTCCCAGATGATACTCCAATTATCCACCTCTGCAACAAGTGAGAAAAACCCTTCAAAAATTTAGGTTGGTGAGACTCAGATTTAATACATTCTGCAAAATGCGCTCTTCTTTACATGGAAAAACAGATTCAAAATATTAGCAGCAATTTATGCTGAAGAAATGGCTGAACACAGTGGAAGAATTACAGAATACGGAGCAATGCACAAGCTGTATCAGACACACACAGCATGGTGGAGCACAGCAGCCCTAGCAGATCCATCACTCCCAACTCAGCTGAGTCACAAACACTTCTTCACTGACAGAAACATTAATCCGCAACATTCCTAAGACTTATTGGTGTTTGCAAGTTGCAGGATTTTCATGAGAGGAGTAGGAATTAGGGTGTGCCTACATTTGACAATGTTATTTCAAGTCCAAGATAGGTTACAGATTATCTCCCTGAAAAATAATGCTCTTTCTGGAGGTGCTTTTATCTATTCAACAGCCATGCAATTCAATGGCCCAAAAAAATGACTTTTTACAAATTGTTTTATTTTAAAAAATAACTTTTAAAATATATATTTCAAAGGCTTATTTACAGTAAGTACAATTATTAACTCCATTAGGTACACAGGCAGTTGTGCTGATCAGTGTACTCATGTAGCTCTCAGGTGAATGTTATTTTAAGCTGCTCACATAGCTTCAAAATACAAGATCTGTCCCAGTTGACATGGTTCTAACAGGTGTAACTAGAACAATAAACATGTTACGGATCAGAACAATGTAAAAAGTATTCATCAGTTCTGTGTCCACACTTAAGAAGCCTTCCTTCTAACAATTTACACTGTATGCATCACTGTAATGCATGAGCATCTAACAAAAGCTTCCACCCAAGATTAGTAGATTATCTTAACTAGGTGAAACTTGATACACTAAACTCTCTAAAAGCATTTACTTTTTGTCACGTTCAAAAAATAAAATTATGGCATGTCTTAGCTGCTGTGCTGATTTTGCCTGGGGTAGAGCTATTTTTCTTCATAGTAGCTAGTACGAGGCTATGTTTTGGATTTGTGCTGACAACAGTGTTGATAACAGAGATGTTTTCATTACTGCTAAGCACTGCTTACACAGACTCAAGGCCTTTTCTGCTTCTCACCCCATCCTACCAGCAAGGAGGCTGGGGATGCAGAAGAAGCTGAGAGGGGACACAGCTGGGACAGCTGACCCCAACTGACCAAAGGGATATTCCGCACCATATGACGTCATGCTCAGCATATAAAGCTGGGGGAAGAAGAAGGAAGAGGGGGACATTTGAATTGATGGTGTTTGTCTTCCCAAGTAATCATTACACGTGATGGAGCCCTGCTTTCCTGGGGAGGGCTGAACACCTGCCTGCCCATGGGGAGCAGTGAATGAATTCCTTGTTTTGCTTTGCTGGTACTCACAGCTTCTGCTTCACCTATTAAACTGTCTTTATCTCAACCCACAAGTTTTCTCACTTTTACCTTTCTGATTCTCTCTCCCATCCAAGCTGGGGAGGAAAGGCAGAGGGAACAAGCAGCTGTGTGATGCTTAGTTGTCACCTGGGGTTAAACCACAACAGTTGCCTTTCAAGTGCCAAATTCAAACCCCAGTACATGCACCCACCTCCCATTAAAAGCAATAAGAAGTGCAAAACACTGTCCATTTGGACTTCACTAAGTGAAATGAAACACAGAAAAGAAAAAAAAAATAGAGAAAAAAACCCCAGATTTTGCTAGAGGTTACACAGCAACAGAGCCAGAGGTCAAACTCTAGAACCCTGACTATCTCCCCCACATACTTCTGACTACATTCACTGTGGGGAATTAGGGAAAACCAGGGAAGAGGCAGTGAGGTTGATGAGAGAAAAATGGAGTAGGAAGCAGTGACATTATAGTGAGTCAAAAATAGACAATATAGGAAGAAAAGAGAAAAAGAAAGAAAATGGAGAATAACAGATGAAAAATACTGAAAGCTACCATCATAAAGGAAGTAAGATGATGTGATGCAACAGCAAGCATAAATAAAAGGAGTGCACTCCTGAGAGGCATTTTTCAGACATGTTAAATAGCTGATTGTCAAAATATTTTCAGTAAATACACAGACACCATGTTTGCCTCTAGTAGGTATATTTACTACTGCATACAATGGCCTGGGTGGTAGGCTGATGCTGAGGGAAAACAGCACTTCTCTTTACTCCTCATGCATCCTAGCCCCTAATCACATCTGCAGCTGCCTCAAAAATATTATCACAGAACATTAGTTATTGACTGCACTTGCAAAACCTAAAAGGCAGCTGTGATCATGCCCTCAGTGTTTTGAAAATTAGAATTACTTTAAATTCCGTATAAAAGCTGTATAAAGATCTGAACCTCGACATAGGGTAGACTCTTCAAAAATGCCTTCAAAAACGCACTGCTGAAGTTGCTGGTGCTTACAGCATAAACCAGAAAGGTGCTGTGACTGTCCCAGAATCAGACACCTCACATCTAGGTGATAACCAGCTGCTCACCCGTGGAGTCCAGCACAGCCAACACGGCCCTGCTTCCCAGGGTAGAGGTGGGCTCAGAACAGGAGACTGGAATGGGCATCTGGGACAAAAAGAAGGGAATGTGGAAGACAGCAAGAATTGGTATGTCCAACCTCCTGAGCCCTACCTGTCCTTTCTGAAATTACCAAACACTCCAATAAGCTGAAAGACCAGACAAGATGCTTTTCCCTGCTGCTGGCCTATTTTGCATATGCCTGAAAAAGGCCCAAACACATCCTTATCCTTACAATACTAAGTGTTCTCCACAGGCTTCAGATAAAACTACCTCCCAAGCAAACCCCTCCTTCCAGGGCTCAATAAAAACCAAAGTTGTCTGACACACTTCATTCCCCCAAAACAGCATTTATCAAAGCTTCATTTTTACAATTTGACTGTTGTGAAACTACTGCTAAAGGGGAAAAAATGGGGCCCTGGTCTCAGCAGTTTTACCTATGCATCTGGAGAGGGACCAGGAAGAAGCCCTGCTGGTGGCACTGACAAAATTCATCCCTTCAAGCACACCAGAACAGATAAATCCACACAGCAGAGGGATGAATCCACCCCCATGTCCTACAACAGCTGAACATCAGCATTAATCAAACCAGAACGAAAACACACACAGAAATGGTTGCTTTGCTTTTTTCATCCCTCAATACCCAAGCCTTTTGCATTCCACTTCCCAGCCCCAGTCTTGGAAAAAGCCATCAACTGTCCACACCCTCTGTTATTTGACAACTACAGCCAGCTACAAGGATCTGCATCCCTGGAGGGCTGCATCTCTCAAAGAGGATGAAAGAGGCAGAGAAGGGGTATCATGAGCTGCGGCCACAGATCTGCTCAATGTGGTAGATCTCCTTGGGACAGTCAGCAGACAAGATGAGAGGTGAGTCCTCTGTTATCACAACATCATCCTCAATGCGCACGCCAATGCCACGAAACCTCTCTGGGGCACTCATGTCATCCTCAGGGATATAAATGCCTGAAAGAAGAAAGGGA
>NW_010316959.1:6870-12136 GCF_000700745.2 Antrostomus carolinensis | reverse complement strand
TTTCCCTACTGCACCACCATGAGAGCAGGGTTGGATTTTCAGCAGCATGAGCTGGATCCTAAAAATTTTTAATAAGGAAAGCTGCTCTCTTTCCCCTTGCTCATGGCAGTTGGTGGGCAAAGAAAGGAAAGTGTTCCTCAGTGCTTACAGACACTAGCATGTTAATAAAAACTTCCACAATTACAGCTGGCCTTTCCACACTTATTGCTCTCAATGGTATCTTCACACTGATTATTTCAACAGTGTTCTGAATAGAGAGACAAGAGCCAAGCACTAAACATCAGTTTACAGCTGACAGCTCCAAATCCAGTGAGAAGCAGAAAGATTCATCATGAAATGCCTGATTTGCAAAGCTTAAGTTGTGAATGCCTATAATTACAGACTACAATGCTTGAGACTTACACTACCAGTAACACAGAACACAGCACAAGTGAAGCGACCTCGCTTCTCTGCACTGCGACTGACCTGCACTGCTGTGAGTCAAACACTAAGTGTGAGGTCTACACTACTCTGCTTCCTGCTGCACAGACACTTCCTGAGAGTTTACTCCCACAGTCTGTTACCTTGGCTGTGTTTGGGAGGGAAACAGGGTTTTCTAAAGCTGTGATGACTTTGGGAGGGGAATAACTTAAGGTTTTCTAATACCGTAATCATTTTCAGTTTCACCAGCAACAACCTGAATGCTTTGGTCTGAGGGATCAGCTACACTACTGAAAGCAATACTGTTGCATATTTTTGTCCATCACTGACTCCGTATCTTTTTACCTGGTTCAATGGTTATCACCATGCCTGGCTGGAGCGGGAGCGATCGGGATATATCTGGGGTATCATGAACATCCATGCCCAAGTAATGGCCCACATGATGTGGGCAGTACTTTCGAACAGCCTAGCAGAAGACAAAACAAGCATAACTGAAGCAGTTAAACACAGCCCATCCTCTTGTTCCAATACAAAACATGGAGAGAAAAGACAGAATAGCTATGTGCTTAATTAGCAATCTTACTGCCATGACTACATCACCAGGAGCTGTCTTCCATTTACCAAAACTGAATGGCCCTCAAAACTCACCAGTATCAGGTGCCTATTATGAGCATACTGCAGACTGCCTTTACCCCTCACTGAAAAGAACAACCCAAGCCCATCACCACCTCAAGATGTCAGGCAAGACTTCAGTTTTTGGTTCACTGAGCGTTGCTGCCCCAAACCTTTCCATCCCTTGAACATCCAAGCCCCGTGTTGCTCCCATTAGCAGACCCTGACAACTGGCAGCAGCTAATAGAGCTGCTACGTGATGTGGCAAAGAAGCCTCCTATGCACGACAGAGCGAAGGCTGTGCCGACTTCACTCAGTAGCTACAGCCGGATTTTAATCCACCCCTACAGGGCACAGACACCGCCTCCCCCTGCACCATCCTAATCCCCTCCCTCCAGAGAGGAGCTCCTTTTTTTTAGGAATCAAAGAGCTAATTCCTCCTCTGCCCCATGTTCCTCACATTCCCTGGGGACTGAGCTGCAGATGCACGTCTCCTCTGGCTGTGCTGCCGCCTGCCGAGAAAAAACAGCATGATAGCCTCCATTCACAGGCGAGAACTTGGGCTGTTATTGCACTGACACTGCAGGACAATTGAATCTGACAGATATCTGACCTGCTGCCAAAGGGGTAGTTCTGTCACCTGTTTCTGCCATCTTTCTTGCATTGGCATCAGCAATCACACAGGTTTGCAGTGAGCAGGACCGGATGAACTCCTCTAACTGCAAACCCATCCTATTTCATCTGCAGGTTCAGCTCTAAGGCAGACCAGCTTCCCACTCTTGTCCAGCAGGTAGCTCTGTGAACTTCAATACTGACACAAAATTGTGCAGGAGAGGCAGCAGGTGGAATGACTGAGAAGAACGGGCTGCACCTTTTGGTGGTCCTGCAGATTTATGCTATGTTAAACAGGTCACAAAACTAGGACTAACTGCCTGCAGCCAGCCCTGGACCCAGAATTTTGTGTTAGTGCCAATGTCTCTATAGGTCCCTTCTGACTCCAGTCTAAAGCTGCATCTACACTAACGGGTACTGCAGACCAATGGGAATGGGTGTGCAGAGTGAAACAGCAAGTGCCAAGGAACAAATATTCACACTATGTGCATATAAGACTGTGGGGTTACTTGAGACCAACTTATGCGCTGAATGGTTAAAACACATCTTCAAGCCCAGCCTTGTCTGAGAGAAACCCAGTCCTGTGCTGAAACCAGCCCAAAACATGAATTAAGGCACAGTGCGTGGCGACAATTAGAAGATACATCTCAAAAACACATTTCTGAGCTAAACCAAAGCCACTGACATAACCCAAGGAGAAAACGGTCAGGCCTAGTAGGGGGAAGCTGGAGTAAAATAACTTCAGGTACCTTGAAGAAGTTGCTCTCGGTGATGCTGCTCTTTAGGACCCCCAAGTCCTTAAGTTTCTGTCCAATAAGGCTCAGCATGAGGCTGTAGATATTTTCTAGACTTACGCCTGGAGAGCAGAGGCTCAGGCAGGACTTCTGGATATCCAGTACAGCCTGGTATAGTTCTGCTTGGGATTTGGTGAACCTGAAAACCAGTAAGAAAAGGAACAAAGGATATTTCTCACAATCAAACTTCTACCTAGAACCTATCTCGGGCATAGACACAGTTCAATGGTGGAGCAGGGAAAGTCAGAAAGGAAAGCAAATGGTTCCTTATATGAAATGCCAGACAAGGCATCACTGCAACATGCCCTTCAACACACTGGGTAGAAGCAGAGTTTTGCAGCTGACAACCTAACCTCAAGGCAAAGCTACGGTAGGAAAAAGAATGCACTCGAGCCAAAACATACAGGAATCAAACACACAACCACAGGGACATTGCATCAGCAAATTTACAACTGACAGAGCCACATACGGGTCATCTAGACTCCTGTTTTCTTACACACAACCAAAGTCGTCCACAGCTGAATGCACAAAAGCCCTCTCTGCACTTTAAGCATGCTGTAATAGCTGAAAATAGCAGTAATCACACATATTCATGCAGTAATTAATGAGGCAGTGGGGGATACAGCTTCTCATGCTGAAAGATTAGTTTATATAATTTGATTACGCTGAAGAACCACAGAATGGGACACATTAAAACTACTCACACAGAGATTAAACACACATACACTCAATCCATCAATTATTTAAGAGCTTCTCAAAGTTCTTCAAAAAAGGCTATCACAGCATACCTTCCATTGACAGGCCAGGTACGCGTGATGTCACTTACGTAGCAGGAAGACTCACATCCACCATCTAGCAAGACCAGCTCACCATCCTGGAGAATAACAGGAAAAAATGCCCTGTGGGTCAGTCGAGCTATTAACTGAATTGATTTTTCTGTCTGAGAGCAGGAAAGGAGATTACATATTTATTTTTGCAAAGCAGCTGCAGAGATGTTAATTCCTTTAACAGCAGAACAACACCCCAGGTGCTACTGTTTATACATAGGCTATTCCAGTTGGATTGTTTCTCTGAAAGGTAGTCTCTGACTGTTATGCTTATCTACAGCCTGAACTCTTAACACGCTGATTTTCAAACACTTTGGAGTAAAAAAATACATTTTCCTTGAACTGTTCTGTGCTCTGAAACATCAGTCCCATTCACACCTGGATTGCTTACCCCAGTAAATAACACCAGTGACTCCTTTCACTGGAAGTTCTCTGCTAGTGTCTGAGACAGAAGGGTTTTGCAATAAAAAAATAGATTTCCGAGCTACCCACAAGCTCACTAACAGCTAAAGATTTAGCCTTGTCACAAGGTGGGAGGATCCAGCAAAATCACTTCTCTGACAGTGTATCACTATTGTAAATGCACTATTGAATAGCTTGTACCATCTTCCCTGTTCTCTTCTGGGACTTTCTTGACTGCTCTAAGATACACTTCTAAATCTATCGGGTGATGAAAAAAAAACACTTTTGGAGATGTGAACCTTCAATTCACTTCAGCAAAACTGTTCCAAGTCAATTAAACAACTGACTGCACATCTTCCAAAAAGCCATGCAAAAAAGACACAGGGTCAGGAACAAAAACCATTGTCTTGCTTTCCCTCCTTAAAGGGGCTAACAACAAATAGAGCAGTGAGATCTGTTAGAAGCTTGGATTAAACTCTCTATGGATTTATACTACATGTAATCCAAGACCTTTTATAGAGCTTCACTCCACAAACCCATGACTGTGCCAGCAGCCATGATGTGGAATGACAATAATTCTATCACATTAAGGGAAAAAAGAAGAAGCAGAATTCCACTGCTAGCACTACTTCCAGTGTCAGCTACTATCACTGTGTACAGTTAAGTGCCACAAACACTTACACAGGAGATAAAATGGCAGTAAGCAGATCTCACTATCCCACTGAACTATCCATTTAAATTGTATTTTTATTTTTTTTCAGAATAGCTGGCTCAATTCTTTTAAGTAAAATATGAAATTATAGCACCTGTCCTCTTTCAAGCAATTAAACAAGAGAATTCAGCGTGTGGTTTGATTGTCCAGTAAGTGCCTTGTGTCATGTATCTTGTCCTCTTTCTTTAAAGCTGAGTCCACTAAGTGGTGGACTGAATGAAGTTGACATGAGGCCATAAGCAGCCTTCATATATATCTTCCAAATTAAGACACTTTGTTAGTCTATTTGGCAACAAGATCTGTAGGAAGTATCACACAAAGGAAAAGAAAGAGTCAAGTTTACGGGTTTAACTTCCTACTTAACAGTTTTGAAAAAAACAAGTGACAGTCGTTTAACTGAACAACTTTAAGAGAAGCAACTGGAGTTACATGAGCACGCCTGACCTTGGATGACAGTGCAACAAAGGAGGCTTCTTTCTGCCAAAAGCAGCCTGTCCTGTCATATCTTTTGTTTGTCTGTCTCTGTAGATCATTTCAAGGTCTGCTAGCATGCCAGCTTCAAGAAAAGACAATGCTAGTGGGAAAGTTTCATCTTGCATTAAGACAGAGGAAAAATATGCTCCTCTGAAAAGTGAATCATGAGTAGAGCAGTGGGGGAATACTGCTCCTGAAAATACTTATCTGAATCTAAAGGCGTATTGTCAGGAAAGCTGGAGAGGGTTCAATACAGTAATGTCACTCTTCAAATGAAGACAAGTTAATTTACCTATAGCCATATAATCCATCTCTCAACATTTAACACTGATCCTTTCCCTCCTTGTTCTCCTTCCCTGATCTGCTGGCCTACACGGAGTCCAAAAAGCCTTTCAGATTCACCAGAGCAGGAA
>NW_010316959.1:0-6552 GCF_000700745.2 Antrostomus carolinensis | reverse complement strand
CAGGAATGTACTACTGCACCTTGTGTTGCAAAGCAAGGCCTAGCAATGCAAGTGACAGCAGAAGACACTCACAGTGCTTTTCACTCTGCCTGCTGCAGTGGTCCCTCTCTTTTGTGAGGTTAGCAACCCACCCAGCACTGTACACTGCTGCACACCGTGTGGGAGTAGATGTGCTCACTAAATGAAGTTATTTGCAAACTTGTTCAGAAAACACTGTTCCAAGTGCAAAGAGGACAGAAAGAGACTAGACAGTGAAATTAGTGTGTCACTGACAGTTAAACTAACCAGGGCAGAATTCCTCTCCCTTGCTCACTTGAAAATATATATTGTGTTTTGATCTGTTCAGTCAAAACAAAGAGCAGCTAGGGGACACATAGGGGGAAAATGTTTGAGAGCACTGCATTTTAAGTTACTGGACAGGATATGGCTTACCTTGATGAGCTGATTGTTCTTCACATAGTGCAAAGTGTTTGATCTGTTGCCACCAGCAACAACAGGGGGGTACGCCAAGATGTCAGCACCACGAGCACGGCACTCAAATTCAAACTGGCATATCAGTTCAGAGAGGAGGAGACTGTTAGTGCTGATTCAGGTGATTAACTGCCCTGGGGCTATTACAATTCATGTCCTGCAACTGTTTTCTTAATTTGTACAACACACAGTGAAACTGGAAAGTGAGTTCACTAAATGAAAGCAGCCTTAAAGGTTTTTCAAGAACACTGGAGAAAAAAAATACAGACCATCCACTTTTCAAGAGAGTGTTTTAAGCCTGCATCTGTTCTCATGGAAGATCTTTCTGGTGCAAGCTGTTCAATACTGTTATCAAACATTCATAATGTTGTCATAAATCCAGGTGAGGATTTGTTCTTACATAAAGTAATGCTCTTAGTTGCCATATGACTTTGTGAATATTCAAAGATCCTAAATGTTAGCATGACAACAGTCACGTTTTGTTGTTTTCTTTTAAAATTACAAAGTACCAGCACATTTACAGCAGTATCTATTGTCATGATTGTTGAACTAAGAAGGTTTGAAAGTATGCACTAACTTGATGTCCGGGGGGGGGAGGGAGTGGGGAAGAGCACTGTAAGCCTCAAGATCTTTACCCTTCTTGAGTGATTAAGCTGAGGAAAGCATGTAAATGACTAAACCTACATCTAAAAAGACTCTCTATATTCTCAATATATTAATAACATGTCTTTTCTATAACTACCAAAACCACATAGGACAGAACACTCCAGGATGCCTACATGTAGTAAAGTAGGTATTACGATCCTTATCTGGAGTGAAAAATTGAACTGTAAAATACTCTTTAATTAAAATAATTTTCTTTACAAGTCAGTACTGCTGCTCAGTGCCATGTCAGCACAGGCCCATCTATGTCATACAGAGGGTCAAATCCTACTGATGTTTCTCAGACATCTCGCTGCATTTCCTTACAAAATTCCTTACCAAATGTGCTGGGCAATTAGTCCATATTTTGTAACTGAGAGGTGTCTACACTGCTTCAAGATAGCTGTGGTAATCTGATGTAGTAAGAGGCTAGAGTCAAGAGAAGCAAGCTTTACAAAGAGGTGTTATAACTACTTAAATTCTGTACAATAGAACTGTATTACAGCATAAGATAATAACTATACATCTGATTGCTTAGCAGGTTTTGTATTTAAATAGAGTAGAAAAATACATCAATAGCAGATAAATTTAGACAACCACTACATTCTTTCAATAAGGGTACGGGAAGTACAGCTGAAGAATTCTTCACACTGACTTTTCTGCACATCCTGGGAACCACAAAAGTAGGGTGAAGGAGAAATGTGTGACAGTGGGAGCCACTCTATGAAGACATCTGATACTTCTAGTTTCCTGGAAGGATACCCAACATCCAGCCCTTCTATCTCTTCTCCAACCATGAAGTACTCACCTTTGCATACAAAAAGGCTTCATCCACTGGGGATTTGCTGGCAAACATTGTCTCTATGAAGGCCTGGGAAAAAAAAGGACCTTTCAGTTAGAAAAGAGCCTGAACTTGAGAAGTTCTTTTTTTTTTACGTGCTGGTTTTTTTGAGGAAAGCCTAAAATGAGCTGGCCCAGAACACAGGAACCAGAGGCAGCTGAAAATGTAGAGTGCTGTCAAGACTAGAACCAATTAAGTTCTGTCTCCGATGAAACTCTATTTAGGGGCAGATTTGACTCTGTTTTTTGAAAAAGGATTAGATGATTGAAGCTGATCTCATGGGCTGGCATTTTGCAAGTTGTCTTGCCTATAGATTCCCTCCTGTACAACAGGAGGGCCCTACGCAGTTTTTCCTTCAGCAAAGGACAAGATGTGTCTCTCTTCTCTACTTGGCTATCTGTTTTGATAATATTTACAAAAATATAATTGTATTTGAGGTTATCTGTCAGACGTTTAAAACTGGCCAATGAGTTCAAAAGGTATTTGAGGTATAAGGGGGAATCTGGAGACGAACACGGGCAATGTGTTCACAAAAGTCCCGTTTCCTCAAAAACAACAAGATAAATAGGAAAGAAAATAGTGTAGGGAAGGAGAGGGAAAGTTGGGAAGAGAGTAAAGAGACTGCCCCTGTTCCTGAATAAATATTGTTTTTAAAAAAAATCTAACTGCTGCTGGCTTTCCTTCCCTGGAGTTACACTAACAGAGAGAAGCTGGTAGTCCAACCAGTATTCCTTTATCTCTTTGTCTTGTGGAGGGAGCTGAGCCCAGCTGATGGTGGAGACGCAGCAATTCAGTAGCAGATTAGACCAAAGCTATACATCCAACCCATGTCACCCCATCAACAACCCTCTCCCCTTTCTTCTTTGAAAGCAAGTACTGGTTCATTTGGAAAGCACATGACCCCATACCTCTGCTGTCACCCGTCCAGCTATCTTCATCCGTTCAATCTCTGCAGGAGATTTGATCAGCCGAAGGTTTTGCACTATATGTCGGATGCCCTGGATGTGGTTTTTGTTTCGAGCTTTTATCTCAGCCAGGGGCTGCATGTAGTCAGAATGCAGTTCTGTATGCACTGGTTTTGTCAAGTCATACCAAACAACGTTTGACTCTCCTGGAATACAAAATAAAAGCTGACCCAGATTAAAATGGGCATGACTAGAATAGTGACACAGTTTGTGATGCTCCCTTCTTTATCGTTTTCCTTATATTTCATAGATGTGCACACTGGCATTCACATGGACACACCAGAAATTCATACGAGAGGAAAAACTATTATTTTCAAAACTACATTTTCATTGGTGACCCTCAAGAAGCTAACAAGGACTCTCAACTGTCTCTGTTATACCTCCTGTACTTCCCCAAGTTCATGATAGTCTTGAACTGGTGTCACAGACCACATTCCAAACTTGCACCATTCAGCCCCTACAAACCATGTCTCATCTCATTCCCCCTCCATTTTTTGTTACCTTTCAGCTTGGCCACCAAGTGCCTGAACTCCTCGATGGTGTAAGCTTCATCTACTCCTGTGAGAGCAATTGCCCCATCTGTGCCTGATCTGGGCCCATCCCACAGCTCTCTACTTGGATCTCTCCGTGGCACAAAAAGGATGGCCTTGTGGGAGGGCAGCGCTTTGCCAGGAATGCTCTGCAGCACCAGGATGCTGTCGGGCTCCTGGAACCCACAGAGGTACAGGAAGTTAGTGTCCTGGTGGAAAACATAGGGGATGTCATTGCTCATGTAGTACATGGGGTTGGATAGCAGAATCACTGTGTGGTCCAATCCATCCCAGCCATGGGCTTCCTTCTGGATCAAAGCCATAAGTTTATGTCGGCGAAGCGCATATTCCATCTGTGACAAGCCTGGCGTTACCTCTCCTACGAATAAAAACAAATCAGATTGAGAATTCAAGGCACTCGTGATATTTTACTAGTTGCCTAATTCCTGCCTACTCCCTGATGTCTTTCATATGCCTGGCTTCCTTGTGGTTTCTCATTAGCCTTTCCATTGCTCTCTCATGCATCTCTTCAGCTTCCATCCCTTCAAAACATCCTCACTCAGTCTGCTCCTCCATCATGCAAAGCCAGAAATTTATTTTAACAAATTGGATTTTCTGTTATGTATTTCTGTGCAAAAGCAGAAACCACAAAACCTGGTAGATTTAGACAAACAGATGGACATTTTCAGAAAGACATGTAAAAAAAGGGGAAGGGGCAAAGCAAACTGGACTTCGACCAAAACTGATAGGTTTTTATGGCACCTGGACATTGAACAGAAGATTACCGTCTGAGCATTAATTTCCTGAGATAAAGCTAGAATGCCTATTCAAATACACGCTAAGTCAACTCATAAAGTTACTAGTTCTAAACCATAAGGGGTGGATTGAGTGTTACTGATACCGGGAGATCAGGTAAAAACACAGAAGTTGCAGACTCTAACCAGTCACAAGATTCCCAGTAGGAAAAAAACCAGGAACTGCAGGCTGGCAGCAGACTCCAATTAAGAGAAGGAAATCCTCTGCAGGGCAGATGCAGCTTTTCTCAATAATTAACAATTTGGATTTTTCCAAAGTTAAATACTATAGTCCTAATAACTCTAACTAAACAAACGATCTCTTAAATTAAAGTACATTTTAAACTGCTCCACTTACGAAGGATACGAAGCACAGTGATCAAGATACTCACCAAAGCCATACTGCAGTTGAAAGAATGACCAACAGCAGCTTAAGTATGTATTTTTTAAAATGTGAGACTCCTTAACTATGATTTAAATTAATACATAAGCCTTAATCAACACTTGACTAAAACTCTATTTTAACACAGATTGCATTTTCATACTGTTAACTTTCTACTTCCATAATCTTTTTTCCTCTTTAATGTATTACACATTGACAATTCTAGAATAAAAATGGAAATTTGATTTGTACTCTTGTACTGTAAGTCGTCTTGCATGGCTGGGGTGGGGAAGTTCTATCCTGAATGTTTTTCCTTGACAAAACAGTTTAAGGAAATCACATAGGATGCATTTGCATTAAACTTTACTTAATCTTTCCAATAACATACAGCCCCAACACCTATTTGGTGTAAAAATCTTTAAAAAAAAAAACAAAACCAAAAACAAAGCCACCAAATTTGTTTCACTCTGTAGATCTAGAAATTAGGGAGAACACAGAAACTGTTTTAATGCAATTTGACCCCATATTTCTACATTATACTGCAAATTTCTTATGCTCTGCTGCATTCCAATTGACTTTCTAACTACCACAAACAGTCCGGTGATGTTTAGAAGCTGCAGCAGGGTGAACATGGGAATCCCATTTGTTTTCCAACTGTAGTACCTGGAAATTCTCTTTCCTTTAAAGGCATTTGCTTTTTAAAACAGTAATTGCAAGGAAACAATGTAATATTATTTTAAGGAAAACACCACTGCTTTATTAAATTACTGTGGGCAGGCAGAATTCCTCTCCAGTGTTTCACTTGTGAGTACTTTTAAAGCGTCAGCCTCATTTACTGTGAGCTGTTAATCAGTGCCCTGAGCAACCTGATCTAATATTGAAGTTATTCCAGCTTTGAGCAGAGGGTGGACCAGATAACTTCCTGAGGTCCCTTCCAACCTTAATTATTCTACAAATAAATACAGAAGTATACGGTTATATATTAATCTGTTCTCCCTGTGTTATCTGTCTATGGAAAAAGAACACAGAACCAGAATGTTTTCCTGGACATATTCTTAAATATATTTTACTTCCACTTTTTCTTTTTTTTTTTTTTTTTTTTTTTAGATTTAATCACTGTTGTCTCATACCTACATGTTCATTTTCACTAATCTCATAAAACTGCACAACCTCAACTTTTCTTTCATCACTACTGTGCTGAAAGGGGGGGTGGTGGTTTTGGTAGTGGGGGAAGGGGCCACTTTGTGATAAGCTTCAAAGCTGCCCTGGCTCCAAGGTGTGTCCCCCCAGCCAGGCTGAGACAAACAGCAACTTCCAGCCCAGGCTGAGCTAATTAGCAAGAATTAGCCTCTGGGAATCCATATTTATGAGGCAAAGGACTGTCTTGAAAAGAAGAAGGTGGAGAGAACCTGGAGGAGAGGCCATTGACCTGAACAAAAGATGACCATTGGCCTAAACAAAGGGAGAGTTTTGTTGCCATGAGGAAGAGAGGGAGGACAGAGAACCTCAGACACCCAGTTCAACCCACATGGAGTAGGAGAAGGCAAAGGAAGTCCCCTGAAGCCCATGGAGATCCAACGGCAGAGCAGACACGCACATGTAGGTCATGGAGGACTCCACACTAGAGCAGAAAAGCTGAGCCTGATGGAAGTTTTGACTGGAATTGGGACCCCAAGAGTAGCTCGATACCACAGCGGGGGTGGACACCCAGAGTCAGGCGTTACTTCAGCCTGTGGATGTCACCATGCTGGACCCAGGAGCTGTGCTCAAAGAGGTCCGTGACTCCATGGTAAGCTTTCTTTGTAACATCTTGTTCCTGGACTTCCATGCTGAGAAGAGCAGCAGAGTGAACTGACTGAAACCCCCATTCCCTGCCCTCTGTGCTGCTGCGCAGGAGGGAGGTAGAGAAATTGGGAGCAAAGTGATT
>NW_010316958.1:0-19456 GCF_000700745.2 Antrostomus carolinensis | reverse complement strand
ATTCTATGATTCTATGATTCTATGATATAGGGTCTGCTGTTGTCTCTCTCTGCCTTTCTCTCCCTCTTCCTCTCTCTTTGTGTATTGTATAGCTATATAAGATATATTGCATGAAAATATATGTTGTGTTTAACTCTATTTCCTTATGGTGAAAATATGGGGGTTTTACCTTTATTTTATCAAAAAGTTAAATACATAACTGAAAACCACATTAAATCTAAATTAAAAGTAAAAATATAAGATACAACCATGGGGTAACAGAAATATTTAGTAAACATGTATTACAACTCCAAAAAATTAATTCTAGGTGTTGTAATTAAAAAATCAAAAACAAAAACAAAAAACCACAATGAAACAAACACAAATAAAACTTTAATCTCTCACTGAAATAACAAACTATTATTACATCTCTCCAATAACCAAACAGTTCTTGGGTGGTTTTTGTGTGAAGCTGCTAGAAACTTCTGTGTCCAATAAAACCAATGCCAGCTGGCTCCAAGACAGACCTACCGCTGGCCAAGACCAAGTCCATCAGTGACAGTGGAAGCACCGCTGTGATAACATATTTAAGAAGAAAAAACAAAACAAAACAAAACCAACAACAACAAACAAACCCTGCATAATTGCAGATGGAGAGAGGAGAGAAATAAACTCTACAGACACCAAGGTCAGTGAAGAAGGAGGAGAAGGAGGGGCTCCAGGCGCTGGAGCAGAAATTCTCCTGCAACTTGTGATGAAGACCATGGTGAGGCAGGCTGTCCCCATGCAGCTCATGGAGGTCCATGGTGGAGCAGATGACCACCTGTAGCCCATGGAAGGCCCCACACCGGAGCAGGTGGATGCCTGAAGAAGGCTGTGACTCTGTGGGAAGGCCATGCTGTAGCAGGTTCCTGTCAGGACCTGTGGACCCATGGAGAGAGGAGCCCACGCTGGAGCAGATTTGCTGGCAGGACTTGTGACCCCGTGGGGGAACCACACTGGAGCAGTCTGTTCCTGAAGGACTGCACCCCATGGAAAGGACCTACACTGGAGTTGTTACTGAAGAACTGTAGCCGATCGGAAGGACTCATGTTGGAGAAGTTCATGAAGGACTGTCTCCCATTAAAGGGACCCTACACTGGAGTGAGGCAAGAGTAGGAATCTTCCCCCTGAGAAGGAAGGAGCAGTAGAGACAACATGTGATGAACTGACTGCAACCCCTATTCCTGGTTCCCCTGCACTGCTGTGGGGGAGGGAGGTAAAGAAACTGGGAGCAAAGTTTAGCCTTGGAAGAAGAGAGGAGTTGGGGAAGATGTTTTAAGATTTAGTTTTTATTTGCTCATTATCCTTCTTTGATTTGATTGATTGGTAATAAATTAAATTATTTTTCCCCAAATCGATGGTAATTGGTGAGTGATCTCTCCCTGTCATTATCTCAACCCATAAGCCTTTCATTATATTTCCTCTCCCTTGTTCAGGTGAGAGGGGCAGTAATAGAGTGGCTTTGGTGGGCACCTGGCACCCAGCTACTGTCTACCCACCACAAAAGCAAAGAAAAGAGGGGTGTATAAGAAACTGCAAAACTCCAAGATGATGAGATGTAGTAGGCATGTTTTACCATTTTATTTAAACAGACAAGCAAACAAAACCCTCTTAATTTCATTTATTTCCTATCAATAGAACAATGAATACAAGCTTTAAGAAGTACTATTTTTTCTTCCTAAATATATAAATAGTATGTAGCTGAGATCCCTTCTTTTAAAGTATTTCTAATTCTTTCTCTCAGTGATCACATGATGAGAGTTTTAAAATGGACTAGAATATGATGATAATCTGGTCTATTGAAAGTCTCAAATTGTTAATTTGGAAAACCCTATTGTTTCTCTCTATAGGATTCATTCTTTAATTGGATTAAGTGATATGTTGAACGTCTTGGTATATTTAATACGTCTTTTGATGTGGAAGGTTGGGTATTGAAATTGCACAAAAACCATTCAATAATAATCTTCAAGAGAAGGTAGCAATGTATGTTACTGGGTAGAGAGGGGCCAAAGAAATATTAAAAATAATACTGCTCTTATGAATTCTCCTGTAAAGATACCATCTTCAGCATGTCACATATATAAGGGGAGGGGGGTGGGGAAATAAAAAAAGTAAAGTAATTGAGTTATGGAAAGTTTTCCATAGAAGATAATTTTTAAAAAATTGCAGTAAAGGCTGTCAGTATTATATTTGTATGATGAACACATCAGATTTTGTACCCACTATCAGGTCATTAAAGTGACCAGATTTTAAATTGCCACCCAATGTTTGAAGTCTCCAGCATTCATCACATTTTCAAAGTAACTTTGATTAAAGAGTAATGCATAATTCAAATGCTCCTGCTGACTTGGTCACTGCTCAGATCATAGATTTAATGCTTTTTTTAGTTGAGGACATAAATAGTGGTACATCCCAGCAAATATGATTTTGCCATTAGTAGCAGAAGGCTGTAGACTTTGCACTGACCTGACTGCAGGGTCTCAGCACTTGTCTGAGCTTGTCCTGGCCTGGCTGGTTTTAGCTTTTCAGTACAGCCAGCAGACTTCAGAGAGCAATTAATCTCACCCTAAAGCAGACATTTACATTTGACCAGCTGATTTGTGGTTGCTTTAATTATATTATTACAGATTTCCCCCACGTACTGTAGATGTGTCCCACTGCTCCCTTTCTGATTTGGCAGTCTGCCTGTGACAGTTGTCCTTGTGACAGTGTAACATAACTGGTGTTGGGAGATGGAGACCATCTAATTCCTTCCTAGGCAGACCTTGATGTTTCCTGATAAAAGGACAGAGAAAATTTGTAGGTAGGATAAACTTAGTCTGAGCTCAATCTCCCTAAAAAGGCAATACAGCTACACATAAAGTCAAGTCTGACAAATCTTTTCAGGATTTGTGAATTCAGGGAAGTACAGGCATGATCAGAAGGAATAGGAATACTTGCCTGAGCATAGAGCTTCAATACATTTTTACAATATATTTGAGGTATGCTGTATTTTTGCTATTTAACCTGCATCTTTCCTCACAGTTTTATTATCTACAAATGTTTGTATTCTGAAAAACGCAAAAGAATAATTTGCAATAATTCATGTGTTTAAGTTCATTACATAAAAAGAGAATAAAAAAGAAAAGAAGCAGGAGAATCTACAATAACTCAAAAAGAAGCATAAAAAAAAGAACTAATATTTTTTTTAGGTAGATGCAAAATTTATATGCACATATTTGGAAAGTCATAAATACATGTACCTGTCACAGTACTGGATATTCAGGTATTGTTATGCTTGTTAACATTGTCTATTTGATAAAAAATAATACTGCACTCACAAAAAATGAAGAATCAGACATTAATACTGAGATCAGTTATACATATGTACCTTATTATTCATAAAACCAATGAACTTAACTTCAGACAGTTAAGAAATACACCTATGGAATAATATTAAACATTTACAAAGGTGTCATTTTAGTGAGGAAAGGTCTCCAAACACATATATCTATGGGTCAGGTACTATAATTTGTCATAGCTCTGCTGAACTCAGTGGAATTTTTTTCACCAAATGAAAATCCATTTCTAAATATTTTTATTCTCTATTATCTTATTTGTTGCTTGTTGTTTCAATCTTGTCTACAGTTTTCTATTTTATTTCTAATTATATAGAATTGTTTTGTGTGTGGTGTGAATTTTGTTTAATTATTTGCCATACAATACTTTCCAACAACAGGCATGTTTTTAATTCTATGCAATGAGTTTTAGCTATGTGAGTCTCATTAAAGTCAATGGGAAATGCATTACTAAAATCCTTGTTTGCCACTTTTTCAAAATTTAGAGGAAAAAATGAAATGAAAATGTTCAGTGGCTACAAAAATAATCTTTATTTGTTGTTAAACTTGCTTAGCATTCAGTGGCTCAGTTCGCTGAGCTGCAACCTGAGTGCTTCACTGGACACTGTAGTTTCATAATTGGCACTGCTGGTTACCTCTAAAACCATCATCCACCAACTCATGAGTCCCGGGATAATATGGAATGGGCCTTGATGTGCACAGTTGTTTTCAAATTAGGATGGAAAATTCCAAAAAAGAGAAGGAAAGTTTTTATTTAAAAAAAACTTAAAAGGAAAAAAAAAAAAAAAAAAAAGAGCTTTGTTCATGTTCTGGGCATTGCTTTTAATCTCCAGTGAGGAACAAGTCTGAGACTACTTTGCAGCATACCATGTATTTTTGTTTACTTGTCTGGAATCCAAGGAATGAGAAATACAGTATAATGAGAAATGAAAAAAAAGAACCACAAATGCACAGTCTGTCTTCTTTTCCTTTTTAGTTGAAGGATATAATAACTAAAAAAGACAGCATACTTGTAATGAGCACCATCTGAAAGCATTGCTTGGCAAAGAAAGTTCTCAACAAAGGATAGTCTCCATTTTATAAGACATGAAGACAAAAGAATGCAAAGCCTGAAGTCATTACAAGAGTCAAGTTATAAGCATCAGACTACAAACCACTTATACAATATTAAGTATCTCAGCTCTGTCATCTGCATACTTCATAATTCTCTTATCCCCTGAAATAAAAATGTTAGTTGTTAATCATTAAATGGGACAGTAATTGCAAGCAAAAAAGAAAAAAATCCAACCATATGTGAACACAGGCAATTTTTACATAATAAAATCCCAGCTATTCACCAAACAGTTTACTATTTTGGAGTAATATCTGCAGTATTCTAGTACTTCAGAGTTCTAACTTGTATATAGCCCATACTTAGGGTCTTAATTTTAGCGTAGTATGTTAAAAGATGTTTGGGGGTTGGGTATGTAAGGAAGAAGTATGAAGAGACAGAAGGCAGAAGGCAGGTATTTGTGGTCACTCACACACTTACAGAATGAGGGAGAGGTATTGAAGTAAATCTTAGACATTCTAATTTCTTTGCTTTGAGACACTATTATGTACATGCTCTCCTCATGATTCACATTTATCTCATGGGTTGTCATAAATGACTTTTTTGACCACTTGTCTGTTTTGGCACTTGTGAGCAATAACAGCACTTCTGTTTTGGGTGTAAAAGAAGGACTGTGCTGCTGAGTTTCAGTTTTTCTCCATTATCACTTGGTCCACATCAAGTGTCTTGTTACTTCATTGACACTATCCTTATTCTGACAGTTTACATTTTTTGTTAATTTTGTCAATGCATGAGTGTTAGTTTACTTACAAATGTTAGCTAAGATGAATGTTGAAATCTTATTCATTTTGACAAGGTAGCCCTGGGTCCACAACAGTGTCAGGGCCCTGAGGGCACTCACGGGCTTCACTGCCCCTGCCCATCTCCTCAGGGCTCCTTCCAACCCACCCACAGCCCAGGACCCCTTTTCAGCCCCGGAGAGCTATCAGCCTCTTGCCCTGTGACACCACAGCAGGGCTGGTCTCCTGCCTAGCCATGGACCCCACTGAGCTAGGCCCGCCCACAGGACATGGAAAATGTACTAAATATACCCAGAACTTACATTATTAGATGAGATGCCAGTATCTGTGTTTCACACACAAACTCCCTTACAGAACACCTATACCTCCTCAGGTGCTGAAGTAGATCAAAATGAACAAAAATTGTCAAGGAATGAAGTGAAAGTCAGCAGGAGTTTCCAATGGCATATATTTCCAGTAATAAATATCTCTCTCTCTCTGGCTTCCCCCAAAAGCCTTCAAGCTTGCAAGCCATTCCAAGTAAAAGTCCTGTGCCACATGGCGACAAGAACACAACAGAGTGAAATCCTAATAATTGCCATTGGCTTGGCTTCATTTGCTACTTGCTCTTTCCTGCTGTTTGCTAGTTCAGAAGAAAATGAGGGAGAGTATTCCACCTTTTTTGTTCTGTGTGTAAAACACACATCGATTCAGGGGACTCTGTACAGTGTAGATACTGTGCAGCACATGGTGAAGGCACCTGTTTTTGTATTTTAAGCATCTCACAAAACAGATAATAAAAAAGCCTCATCTATATCTATGAGATAATATGACTGCTGTTTGCTAGTTCAGAAGAAAATGAGGGAGAGTATTCCACCTTTTTTGTTCTGTGTGTAAAACACACATCGATTCAGGGGACTCTGTACAGTGTAGATACTGTGCAGCACATGGTGAAGGCACCTGTTTTTGTATTTTAAGCATCTCACAAAACAGATAATAAAAAAGCCTCATCTATATCTATGAGATAATATGAATAAACTCAACAGGCAGCACTTAGTAAAAATATATCCTTGGAAACATAATGCAATGTCCTAATGTAATTGCATAAATGTGAGTCACCTAATAAAATTATAACTTTATAATATAGCATTTCAGAGGTAAAGAATCTTCATGCATGATTAAATAACAAACTTTGTCTAAGTACACTGAGGATTTTTAAAATTGCACCACTTGTTTTATTTCAGTTTCTTCTATCAGATATAAGATGAGCTTTATATAGCCTCATCTTCAGTTTTTAATTTTCTAGGTGTTGTTAACATTCTCTCTCAATCAAGAGATGAAACAGAAATAAAACCACTAATGCTTAAAAATCTCTTTCCTTCTCCTTCAAAGACAAGGGACAATACACTTTTAGGTTTAGTGGTGTAGCTTTCACCAGCAGAATTCCTCGTTATTCATATTTTGTCCATTATAGCATAAGATTCCTCTGAAGATATAGAAACAATAATCCAGAAGTAGAGTCTAGCTAATTATCTATTGCTTAAGAAATCAAGTTGGTATACTGGATGAAACATCAATTACAGCAATTGGTGGTATCTACTGACAGAAGAAATACATCTTTGAAATTACTGTACCAGAAATCTTCTCAGTCTTCCTTACCTAGCATTCTCTACCTGGGAAGAAAGCTTCTTTGCAGCAGAAGGTTATACTTAATAATGGAACATTATATAAACATTAGTTTTGTAGAATATACAAACTAATTTTTATTGCCTTATTTCTTATTGTTTTCATAGAGCAAATAGTGATACTGTAAGAGATTAAGAGGTACTATATGAAAGGAATTTATGTTTTTACAGGTTTCACTTTGGTCTATTTTTTAAACACATACTGTTAAAGCTTGTTTGAACTTTGTTTTATACACAGAATAGTTTAACTTCATATTAGACTTAACAAAAAAGCAACATAATATAAATGCTTCAGCACCTAAGCATGACCACATAGCAATTTTTCAGTCCTAGGGCAGATAAAAACTTAGTTAATTAATATTAACAAGTAGCTATCAGGGAAATTTATACACTTGGGATTCCACAAAGGGGAGCTTTAACAATTGTACTGGGAGCTTCTAGGACAGCTGGGAAGAAAACAGGAAGGACAAGCCAAGAAATCTAGAAAGTATGGGAACAGATGAAAAGAAACCATGTATACGGAAGTTAGAAATGGACAGAAAAAATAACAGGATTAGATAGGGGAAAAGTACCAGAGTCAGGAATTCATATGAAAAGGTAGAAGATAAGACTTTTTTAAAAAAAACCTGATTTTCATCAAACTTGAGAAATAAGACCTGAGAAGAAAGAGAGATGTCATAGATTAAATATGAATAGATTCTACTGTAAGAAATTTGGGCCAGAGTGAGGCAGTGAGAAATGTATATAATATATAGGCAGGATTTGGCCCTTTTTCTTTACCATTTTAAGACGCTTGAAAATAGAGAGAGGTCAGCATAAAAGAAGATAGCTGGAGGATTATAGACATAGTCTCTTTTTTCCATAGTCTGTTCTTACTTTCTTTAATCCATTTTGAGCTGTGCTTCATTTACTGTATCTGGAAAGGTTACAAGCTGGTGTTCTCATAGGAAACTGAACTCTGTTCTCAGAGCCGGGAAGGAAAGGGAGATGAGTGCTTAGGTATTAATCAAAGCTACAGAAATGTCTGTAGTTTTCTGGTGGAATGATGCCAAGGAATATTTGAATTGAATCAGTTTTTTGTGTGCCTATCTTGCACCATATCATGGTGGAAGTCAAAACTGGTTACCAATTTTTATCAAAATACTACTTTTTAACTAAAAAATATTGTAACATTGGCTTTTCAGTTTGCAAGTAGTATTATCCACACAGTGAAAAAAAAAAGCAAAAAAAAAAAAAAGCAAAAAAAAAAAGCAAAAAAAAAAGCTCATCTTTAAAATAAAAGTATTATACATGAAACTCTTTTTTGTTTTGAGAGTGTTCCAGGGATCTGTATTTGTGAGCTTCTGTGGGTTTAGACCTCTGCTCATTTCAGAAGTTGGAGCATACTTTTATAAGAAATTCTCCTCTTCCCTCAAACAAAAGCCATTATCAACTCTAAGACATACATTCTGAACAGTGAGTTATAGAATGAATATTCAGCACAATGGCAATCAAATATCAGTATCTTGAAGAAATAAAAGTGTGTATTTGAATCTAATCTAAAAGCTAAATATTTTCTCAGAAAATTTAGACATTTTAGAATGTTCTCTTATGGTAGCAAGTTTCCCAAGAAAGGTTATTTTTGGTCAAGCTTTACTGAACTCTTGTAAGATATGAAAAATGAAGCACATGAAGAAATAAATGTACATCTTCAGGAAATAAGCTAACTTGTACATAGGAGTATTAAAGTGATAATAAGACAGGTACACTATATAATGAATGTCCAAGGACAAGAAAAAAAACAAACCAAAACCAAACAGAAATTAAAACTTGTATGAAGAGATAAAGAGGGCAAATTAAGTTAACAAGCCTGTGCTTATAGATTAGTTTATTTCAAACTATTTCAACCTCCCTGGTATTAGTTGGGAAATCTCTGAGGTAGAATGGAGACAAAATTGAAATATTTAGGATTTAGTAAATTTAGTAATTTAGTAAAAGTTGTGCTTTCCTAAACCACTGTTAGCAGACCAACATGGATTATTTTTTTCTTAATCTAGACTGAATTTTAACCAACTGAGGCAACAGTAGTAAATTATTAAAACAATATAAGACAATAAAATCAATCAAATGTCCACAGTCCACAATCCACTTATTTTACTGCATTTTAAAAATATTGTTATTGTATACAGAAACAAAAAAAAATTGAAATATAGAATAAGAAGATAACAGTAAAGAATAGCATAAATAGTGAAATAAGGAGCAGTAGGAGCTGTTATCAAAGACACAGTAAATTGTAAAATATGGGTTGTTTGTTAATAATTTGAAACAAATAAAATATTATTGTGACAGTCTAATCTACCTATAAGACATTGATTTAAAAAGTTGTGACATATATACAACTCTAAAATGTATTTGATATCTAGGGAGTCTTAAATGGTCTAGACAACGTCATCACTAGTTACTGTTTCCAGTCTATCACGTATAATAGTACAAGGAGGCATAAATTGATATGAAGGAAGTGAGACTGGACTGTTATCTAACAAAAAAAAATGACTGGTCTATACAAGTGTACAAATTCCCCTTTTGCAATATAAGTGTCATGGCCCATGCACCTAATTCAATATCATTAACTGCAACATAGAATTGTTATTATAAATAAATAAATAAAAAATTAAATAACTAAATAAATAAATAAATAAAGTCTTTACCCTGAAGCTTTAGAACTGTTTTATGATCTTGTTGAAAAGTAGTAAGATAAAAGACTACAGAATCTTTAAAATCTTTACTGAGTCATGTTGACTGAAGAAAGTAAGTCTGCAAATTAATGAGCACTGACACAAAGAAAGGAAATTGTCTCTTAGGAAACAAGTGCCTACTGATTTTTTCTTTACATTTGCTACAAATTGTACAGATATTTTGTTATTCAAGAGATATAGCTCCTCACTGAAGCCCAAATTAATGACTTATTTCAAATACAATTTTATACATGGAGATTTGTTTTTTTGTAGTATGGCACTCGAAGACATGAGATCTCTGGAGGCCCTTTCCTGATAGGGCCTCCAGACATACATAATGATAGATGTATCATTCTGTATGTCTTAAAAAAGCTCTATTAAAATATTTGTAAGATGGAAAAGAAAAAAATATAGCTTTGAAAAATGAAAAATATTTACAAAGAGATTTTATTACAATAATTGAACCCTGCTATTGGTAATGGATAATAGCAATACATTTGGTGCAGGTATTAGATGATTGGGAAAAAAAAAAAAAAAAAATATATATATATATATATTCATCATCGCTTAAAATGGCCTGAAAAAATGAATCTATAATTTTGGTATACACAAATATTTTTCCAAGAGAAGAATGGTCACACAGTGCTCTGATCTTTAAGACTCTTGGATTCAGTTAATGGTAGACATTTTTTACATAATTTAATGCTTTTATGCTTCATCTCTCTAACTGCAAAATGAGATAATATTGTTTCTCTATACTTTACCTAGTTTGTCTTTGTAAAAGTTAAGTTCTTATTGAGACATTTCTCATCTTATAACTGTATCTATAGTTGTAACATGGTCAGAGTCTGAATTTTGTAAGCATCTCTGACTGTTACTTAATCTAAAAATAACACAAAACATGTATTTTAGAAAGTCTGGCGTCTAGAACATTGTCCCAAACATTTACTATGATAAGCAAAATAATTAATACTTAATGTAATACTCTGAAATAGTCATTAAAACAGAGACTGGAACTCATTGTCAAGTAGCAGCAAGAGAAGAAGGGATGCTTAGTGAAGAAAAACCAGGACCTGAGGGTGACCTCGGTGCAAAAGAAGAAATAGTCACCTCATTGATGAGAGTGTAATCCCTCGTCAGAAACTGAGAGAGTTTATCTTAATTTAAGGTTCCTGAAACTTCAGGCTACAACATGGAAAAGTGTGTTGAATTTCATGATTTAGAAAATAGTTTAAATGAGTACAGAAAAAAGGATTTGGCACCCAGATAGAATCAAAGAGAATAAGGTCATAGTTTTGGCACTTGTTCATATAGGAACATTTATTGTTTGGATCTCCAGTGGACTCTTGCAGAATTTTTAATACCAATCTGTCTTAATACTAAAGCATCTGAAGAACGAAGATTTTCAGGAATATATTAGTGTGCATTTCAATAAAAAAGTTGATTTATCATTTTTTAACCTCATATTTTTTCCAGTGAAAAGACTTCTGGAAACTGTAATGCATACAAGATGGAATACCTTCTCAAAACTGGAAGTAAAGAGAGGAACCAAGTTCATTCTAGAACAACATCCCAAAACAATAATAATAATAATAATAATAATAATAATAAACAGCAGCAGCAACAACAACTGTCTGAGACATTTTCACTGTCAAGGACAGTATCTTTTTCTAGACAGACCAATGGAAGACACTTGGAATTATGTACAGTGAGGTTTTTAATCTGTCTCACCTGCCAAGGGAGAATTCTAACCAAAAGTGTGTAAGGCAACCTGCCAAAATATCTAGATTTTTAAACGAGTGAAAACCTACTTTTGTAAATCCTACGAACACCTTTCAAAGTCTGGTCTATTCTTACTCTGGTGAATACAAATTATTCAACCTTAAAAGAAATGTCAAAACTAGACTGAGTCAACCCAGTCTCTAACTGATTGGAAATGTATTTGTGCTGACAATGCCTTTTAAATGTATGAAAAGGAATTAGTCTTTTAAACAGCATGTAAGACCTGCTATTGCTAAGTAATAAATTTAAAAAAGGATGGACCATTGACATAGAAAGTCTTTTTGGTATTGCTATCTTGTCCTACTAGGTAGGCATTTGCTTAATCTGAATAATATTGTAACAAGAAAATTGCTGACACATTAAAAAAAGACTGTTTCCATGTATCAGTTAACAAATGGTTTATAGAAGGTTACCTTTTACTACAAAACAATAGAGAAACAAATGTTGATGATACAGTCTGATATTATTTGCTTAAAAATTGTTTCAATTTTTTTTTTTTTTTTCAGTTCTGAAAAGCTGTGGGAAATACAATCAGTAGAAGGCTTTCTTCCTAGTAACACAATAATTGCACCTGCATTTCTTATTCTTGTAATCTCAAGGAGTGTTACTTTCCATCTCTTTCCTTATACCTCTGAATATTTTCATTTTATTAAATTATGTAAGATTTTAAACTTACTGACATATATTTTATTAACTTATTTTAATAAGAAAACTGTGTGACAGTCAATGATTTTATCTTTATAAGACACGTTTATTTTCCCTGTATACATGTGAATTAATTTAAAAAAAAAATTAAAAAGAAAAAAAAAACCTAATGATTCACAAAATATTTTTTGTCAAGTTGAGTAGGTGTTACAACATGTGATAAAAAAAATCTAAATCATGGCTTCTCATATATTGTAACAATTAACATTTTTGTTAAGCAGAAATAAATGCTTACATCTGTGTTAAATGTAATGAAATTATCTGTTGTTATTATTCATTAATGTTCTAACCATTTTCCCCTAAGAAATATTTAGTAATCTAAGGAGCATATGTTTGTGCAAATTTTATTCTCCCTCAAGATTTTGTAAGAAGCTCATGATAACAAGCAATTATATGGTACTCCTTTAGCTGAAACTTTTAGATTAATCACAGAAATGTTTTGTGCATAACCTTATTGCCAAAAACATGCTTTAATGTGACAGGCTTATCCTCAATTAGGATTTGATAAAGAGTCTTTGTACTGTTATGTATGTTTTGGTTTAGTACAAAGATAGTGTATTCTCTTTACAGATATACTGTTGATTATATTGCTTGTAGTGAATAATTAATTTCATAAAACTATTTTTTTTTTCTGATTGGTTTCTTTTGCATGCAGAGCCTAGCCTTTGGTGATCAAGATGACAAGATAATATGATATCATTATGCAAACACTGTAACCAACAGGTGAGCACTATGCTACACATTGAAGAAATGTATATTTTGTAGTTTTATCTTATTGTTTGTAGTTGTCAGAGAAACCCTATTGACTATCTTTTCTCACAAATAATTTTCATGTTTGAATGGTTCATACCTTTAGGTTGAGAGACAAAATTCTAAGTAAAAATTCCAGTGTTCTGTACTTTTATTTGAATTGTCAAAATGTACCACAGAGGCAATATGTCATGTTATGTCATAATAGAAAATTCCAAGCTCTGTACAAACACATGAACAGCAAATCTTCTGTCTGATGTTAGTAAAATATGTAGCAAAGGTATAAATGTCTTCATTTACAAAGGGACTAAATATTCTAACTAAAGATGGGTGAAATCTTTTAAATAGAATTTTTTAAATGACTGCATGCTCAGAAAGTAACATAGCAGAATTAGAATGGGAATGTTCTTTCCAGTAAAATAGATGACTTCACCATTTAAGCAGTTGTTTTTCCAGTGACAGTTGTGAATTGTTGTGGATAGTTGTGGGTAGTTGTGGATGTTGCCTGAACATTCCAACTTGACTAAGCAGCACAAAACAGAGGGGTTTTCTGGTGTTTCTGGAGCACAGAGGAGAGCTTTCCAGTGGCAGAGTGTACTTGACTAAGTAGTAGATAACTATGAAAATATACTTACCACTGCAAGTTGATCACTGGTGAATTCTCAAGCGAATACTGACAGTTGTCAATAAGCTTTTCCAGCTGTCCTTTGAAGACAAATGTGCTCTGTAGTGATTGATGCAACGTAGAGAAAGAAATGAAGCATTACAGTGCAGAAAGCAGCGGGATGTGACCTGTAGTCTAACAGAGGCTAGAGTAGCAATAGCAAGGATTGCAGTAACAGAGGTATCACTTAGAAATGAAGATCGGTCCCCAGGATGAGACAGTACAAGAAGTCAGATACAGGTGATCTTAATCCACGTGAATATACAAAGAACACATCCCATATTTGAACACAGATTTATTTGGATTATAGTAGTATAAAGTAGGAAAAAAAGCAAAGAAATGGCCATTATGGACAATTATTTTAACTTTGAGTATGTATGTTCATAATATGTTGGTAATAGAAGCAGTTAAAGTGGTATTTGTTGCTTCAACATATCTCTGTGAGATGTCTCAGTCTTACCTTATTGTTTTAGCTGCAGTTATAAACAACACAGAGATGTAATAGCTGTCAGAGTATATATTACCTAAACCAGAGCATAAGTTGCCTAAGATATCTCAGGTACTTATCTTAAGGTACAATGATAAATTGTTTTATGGATATTTCTTTTTTTTCCTCACTGATTATGAAGAGAGCTTAATTTAGGCCAGATAATTCCTATCAAAATTCCTTACCCAAAAATTTTTTTCAGAAACTAATGAAGAACAAATATGTGCATAAAACTAATCTTACCTCCCACACTGGTTTTGTCTGGGGTGGAGTTAATTTTTTTCATAGTAGCTTTTGTGGGGCTATGTTTTGGATCTGGGATAAAAACAGGTTGATAAACAAATATATATTTTTAGCTATTCCTGAGAAGTTCTTACTGAGCATTAAGGTCTTTTCTAATGCTCACACTGTTCTGCCAGTGAGTAGGCTGGGAGTGAGCAAAAAGTTGGGAAAAACACAAGTGGGACAGCTCACGCCAAGTGATATCCCATACCATTTGATGTCATGCTCAGCAATAAAAGCCAGGAGAAGAAGGAGGAAGGTGGGACATTTGGAGTTATGATGTTTGTGTTTCCAAGTAACCATCATGCACAGCAGAGCCCTGCTTTCCTGGAGATGGCTGAACACCCGCCTGTTGATAGGAAGTAGTAGATGAATTCCTTGTTTTGCTTTCCTTGCACACGTGGCTTTGCTTCACTTATTAAACCATCTTTACATTCACTCATGAGGTTTTTTACTTTTGCCCTTACAATTTTCTTTTGCATACCGTTGCAGGGAACTGAGTGAGCAGCTGTGTGAGGCTTAACTGCCTGCTAGGGTCAAGCCACAATCACCTCTAAAATCTTATGAATAAGGTATTTTTCAATTATTTGTGTGGTGCGGGTCCTTGTAAAGGCTGGCTTACCTGTTGCAAATTCATTTGCAACTACAAGCATGTTTAATATTACCTTATTATTATTTTCATACACTGTAGGGATAAAGTGACAAGTATTCAGTGAAAATATTTATCCCTTTTACTGAATTACTAAACTAGTAACAGAACTCCTCGTCTGAAAAAAATTAAAAAGTCCAACTAAACTCTACCTCTAGCATTGCATTATTCTTTAGAAAGCTACATATTAATTACAAAATTACCCCCGATATCGGATCGGGACAGCACGGAAGCACATGTGCATGCACACATGCACAGACACACCTACACACAAATCATGGCTAGGAATTTATTCCAGTCTTTTAGATGTGCACGGAAGCACATGTGCATGCACACATGAACAGACACACCTACACACAAATCATGGCACTATAAAATGAATTTTTGAGACAATTGGGAAGTTTTATTGGAATAGCTGAACTATGTGCTTTCCAAGGGAATTTTCCACAGATAGTTATAGATCTGTTGCTGAAGTATCAATTCCGTTAACAACATAGAGCAGTCACTGAAGGAAAAATGTAGTGGTTAGTCACTTGAAATTCTGTACAAATGAATGATCGTTGTGATCAGATGTGTTCAAAGGCCAGTGTGGGTTCTGAAACAATATTCTAAGACTTTGACTCAGCTTAATCAATCTCATCTAAAGCACTCCATCCGGGCCAATTAGCTTCACTTTAGATGCTGACTTGGCTTCTTTTCATCAGTGGTTTTGCACTGCTGCATTATTATTTGGTTGGTTGGTTGGTTGGTTTTCTTAGAGCCTCAGATATGAACTATATTGAGCTTCCTCTATGAGGACAGTGTCCCAAATGAACATTCCAGCAGTTTTGTGTGTCTGATAGGCAAAGTTTGAATAAGAGATACAGAGTTTATTTCAGCATGGTGGCACTGTTTACTAAATGCCTATTTTACACTAAAACACAGTGAAAACTTGAATGATAAATACCACATGTTGAAAACTTCTCCATCTATAAAGGGTGACAAAAATTATCGACAGAAAGAAGTGTCTGCAACTCCTTTTAAAGTCATGAAAAAGTAGAAGAGTAGGGAAAAATAGGTTGGTTTGGGTTTGTTTTTGTTTTTTCTAGAAGAGTTATTTCTGTTCTGAAAAGAAACTGGAAAAACTGAAAATCACTATGAAAACTCTCTTAAGATTAATTGTGTACATTAAAAAGCCAAATTTATAAATTTGTAAATTCTATTAACAATTATATCAATGGTTAAAGTAAATTTTGCATATTAAATTAAAGTAAATATAAAGTATATATATATAAAGTATAAAGTAAATTTTGCATGGTTTTCTAGGGTTTTTTAAGATATTCGTATAAATACTGACTTTTTTTTTTTCCTGACAGTGTTAATTTACTATTATGCTGCTGTAGAGAAGACACTGATGTGGTCTTTTAGTACACGGTGGTTTTTCATCCTTTTAATTTATACATTACTATTCTTCAATAAACATTTTAACCTGTGCAAGCAGATGAAGCCTTATGGGTAGATCTCAATCGTAAACTGACACAGTGGTACATACTTCAAATGCTATGTGAGCTTAGGGCTAAAGTTGTAAAAAAGAATAGTTTTCTGTTTTGCATATTTGTATACTGTAATTTGAATTTATATTAGGTGATGTTCCAAATTTTGCAGTAAACAAAGGTTACATATTGTGTCATTAAAACTGATTTCTTATTATGCTTTGAGAATCTAAATTGTAACATAAAAGAGTTAGGGTCAAGTTTTCTCCCCAGTCTTTGCTCATACACTCATAATTCTCACCTGTGCATGCTCAGTACATATGCTAACTACTCCTTTTCTAAAGATCCGTTCTGTTTCCCTGATAACCAGTTTAGGTTTAATACCACCTGCTAACAGCAAATGGAAGCTTTGAGGCAAACAATGTCAGACTCTTAAATTATTTTACACTGTAATTTCCAATTTTACAAATCAGACTACAGTAAACTTTAAAAAAGTTATCCTCTGCTCCATATTTGAAATTTTCATTTCAGGAATTAAGGTGGATACTGTTTGAATATTATGCATTAAAATGTATTAAAAAAAAAAAATAAACTCTTAAATAAAACATTCCTTAAATTGAGGGGGATAGTGGAGCCAAAAGTCTGAGTCTGAAAACTACTAACTAAAGTTAATAACTATTTAAAATATAATAAACATTTTGGATCTCGCCATGAAACCAGGATGAAACCATTCCTGAAACCAGGATGAAATTATTTCTTTGTTAGAAGTCTCTATCAGAAATTAAGAGGAAGTGCAGTAACCGTTAGGGGCCAAGTCATTTGCCTGCAGCACTAGCAAAAGTATTCAAGTCATACTGAAGGTGTATAACCAAGAATCCCATTATCACCAGCGGGAGTGGAGGATCACAGCCTTGTGTATTAGAGGTAAAGACTGAAATAATACAAAGAATTAGAATCTGAATTAAATTAAATTAAAACCAAAAACCTATCTGACATTCAGGAAATTGTTTAAAGGTAATTTCTAAATGTGCCTGTTTTATTTATTTATTTATTTTAATATATCCCATTTTAGCTCCCTCTTTCTGATGGCTTAGATGGTTTATCACATAAGTTTATAATATAAGAATTGTCAGAATAAAGTAAACATCCTCTTGTAACAGAGAGAAGTAATATAACTTACAACTTGACTGATTTGGTCTTCAAATTATGTATCGTCTGCATCAGAAATAAATTGGCATTTTTAAGTGCCTAAACTGCAATGTATTTATTTCATTCAGTGTTTTAATTATAAACAATGCTATTCTGTATGGTTGTCAGCAGTCAGGATTTTTAATGGAACCTACATAGATTTGTAAGTGGGAATAGTCCCAATGAAAGGGAAAGAAGGAATTGAAAAGGAGAGGCATTTCAATTGCCATGCTTGGCTAAGGTGGAAACTCTATTGTTTTCTGCAGCTGCTTGTTGAATTGTAGAACTCTGGTGTTGAGATGATTTGGAAATCCGCGACTATCACTTCCTTTACCATCTACTATTATCAAGACATCAGACAGATGGGATACAAACTAACTGTAATCTTCATTACATGCTCTGCTTCTTGTTTGTATCATCACCCATTTAGCCATTTCATTTCTTTTCTTAGTGTCATTTTTCTTTCCCTTCTCAATGGTATTTACTTGCAAAATGACATTTACTTATGAAGTGACACTCATTTTCACCCTCAAGTGACATTTCTATGTCACACTGTGCAAATGTTTGGCAAAGATTTGCTGGATCGATTAGAAGAAACAAAGGAAAAACATGCAACAGATGTTTATTTTCTTGTTGCTGTGACTATTGTTTTGAAAGACTGACAGAGAATTTTTGAGTTTTTGTGTCTTATTGGCTGCAATATTAAAAAGCTTGCCCAACTTCAACACACATACTTGCACCTTCATTAAACTGGCTTTGCAGACTCCTGATGAGGGGGCTGCATGTCATCTTTCACAAGATGTGCTGTTCTGAAAACAGCAAAACCATTACAAAGCAGTCACACAACTTGGTATTTGTTATTAATCATAATAATTTGTTCTGTTATTACTGTAATGCCTAGAAATCTAAGTTATATGGTAAGACCCCCAGTTGCATCTGTGCTGAATAGCATAGGAAAAAAAAAAGAAAAAAGAAAAAAAAAAGTAAGTTTATAACACAAGACTTGGAAGTCAATACAAAAGCAGTGGTTCAGGTATCAATTTAAATGCTTCAAGGTATTTAAACGTCATAGAGCTGGAAATAGGGCATGAGACTATGAAAAATGCAAATTATTCTGGATCAGCAGCTGAGGAGCAGCCCAGCCGTATGACATTGAAAATGTTATTAGACATGTATTGCTGAGTTGCTACCAACATGAAAGAAACAGCTATATGTGTCCTTGTGGTGAGCTGACCTTGGCTGGATGTCAGATGTCCACCAAAGCCCACTCTACCACTCCCTCTCCTCAACTGGACAAAAATGTAATGAAAGGCTCATGGGTGGAGATAAGGATAGAGACGGATCACTCACCAATTACTGGCAGGGGCAAAACGGACTTGAATTGGGGTAAAAAAAAAATAAAAATATTACCAATGAGACAAGAAGATAATGAGAAGTAAAACCAAATCTTAAAACCCCTCCCTCCACCCTTCCCTTCTTCCCGGGCTTAACTTCTCTCCTGATTTCCACCTCCTCCTTGCAGTGGAACAGGGGGACAGGGAAAGGGTGTTGGGGTCAGTTCATCACACGTTGTTTCTGCCACTCCTTCCTCTTCAGAGTGAGGACTCCTTCCCCGCACCAGCATGGGGTCCCTCTTACAGGAGACAGTCCTCCACAAACTTCTCCAACATGAGTCCTTCCCATGGCCGACAGTTCTTCACAAACTGCTCCAGCCTGGGTCCTTTCCATGGGGCCTTCAGGAACAGCCTGCTTCAGCACGGGGCCCTCACAGTGACACAAGTCCTACCAGCAAACCTGCTCCACTGTGGGCTTCTCTCTCCACGGGCCACAGGTCCTGACAGGAACCTGCTTGAGCATGGGCATCCCACAGGGTCACAGCCTCCTTCAGG
>NW_010316957.1:0-12111 GCF_000700745.2 Antrostomus carolinensis | reverse complement strand
AAGAAAGAAAGAAAGAAAGAAAGAGAATAACCAGAAATCACATTATACTTCAGGTTTTATAAAGTGAGAGCTGCAGACAATACCATCACTGACAAAACCTGACTGAGGAGGAGAATTTTTGGCAGAGAACAAGATGTTGCCCCCTACTTCCACTGCTCAGAGCATTGGTGTCAATATTTCAAGAGCCAGTGTCCATCAAAGAAAAAGAAAAAAATCCATTGTAAAATAAAAGCATCAATCCAGGAGTCTGTAAAAGTAGTAGTAAACAATGCAGCTATCAATAAAAGATTCTGACACGAAAAGCGTATTTAACTTGGAGATAAATGATATTGTTTTTCCATTGTGCAAGGACAATGTTCTAAAGTTTAGCTTTCCCAGGAAGGGTCCAAATGTTTCATCTTTCTATAGTGCTTTGCTGAACATGAGCACTTCAAAGCCACAGAAGTAATAGTGTATCTTGCACACAGGGCAAATGTAGCATCTCACAGAGATCTCTTTATGTGCTACAGGTAACTGTCTCAGTCTCTCTTGAGCTACCTTCTTAAACCATTTCCCAACAAGCGCTGTTGTTGTTTCGTTGGGGATTTTTGTTTTGTTTTGCTTTTTGTTTTGTTGGGTTGTTTTGGGTTTTGTTGTTTGTTTTTTTTTTTCCTAGTGCAGTTGTCAATAGCCTTTACTTGGCACTTCCAAGGTGGTGGGATTTCCAAAGCTGTGTTCACTGCACATACCCACTCTTCATCATGCTGAACTGTCTCAAAACCCAGAGTGCAGGAACCAGATTCACAAGCTGACAAGCCCAGGTCAGTCATGCCATGAATAACATGGTTGTTCAGGAGCAGCCACAACCATTTCCACAGACAAGTCTTCCACCATGTCAGGCCATGGAGAGAAGAGAGGAGGCAGTAATGTTGTCAGAAAAATATCCATCTTACTGGGGAGGAGAGGATGGCAGTCTCGTGTTGAATAGGAGGTGGTATGAAACTCAGATGTGACTTAACCCGAGTGAAAGCAACAGCAGTCACCCTGGAGAGCTCCAGTTAAAACCCCTCAGGGCTTTCAGTGGGAAGTAGCTTGTCTTGTTCACCACGAGGCACTGAGGCGTGAGCAGTGAACATCAGACCAGTATTGCAGCCTCTTTGAGGGAGCACGGCAAAGCCTCCAAGGTCAGAGCCTTGGCAGAATTTTCTGAGCTGTCACACCCAGCTGATGCATCAACGTTTACCCGGCTGCAGGCCCAGCTCTAAAGCATTGCTGAATTTACCCAAAATGCAAGTTGCCAAGCTGGACAAAAAGATGCAAGCTTCAAATATCTCATAGAGTCACAGGGGAAGCACCAAGCTTGCATGCAGGGTCTGGCCTCTTGGAGAGTGAGGGAGGGCGGGGAAATGGAGGATAGGGGAGAGTTTAGTTAAGAGGATTGACAGAAAGAGGTACAGAATGAAGGAGAAATAGGTGAAAGAAGTGGGACAGAATAGGGAAGATGCTGAGTAAATGGGAAAAGCATGAGCAAGGTAAAAATGCTAGTAATAAGACAGTGTCAGGGACAGAAAAAGAAAGTTATTTGAGTGGTAGATTACAGAATAGAGACAGTAATGTAAACCTGTATATTATTATACCTGTAAAATCACAGCATCTCACTCAAAAGATACCAAAGACTATGAGAGTTGTGACAAAGATAAGAAAAAAGAAGGAGAAAAATTAAAGCAAAGTCAGAAGCATTTTTTTTTTCCAAAACAGTGTGTCCACCTAAATGTTACACTTTGTAAGATAGCTTCAGAGCATTATTACTAGTTAGAATTGCAAATATTTTAACTATACTTCATAACATATAAGAACTTGCTTAATTCGTAGGTGTATATTGATTTTTATTATTATAATTAAAAATATCTATTCATCTGTCATATTTGTAGCTCACTTACATGGTGTTGAAGTCAGTATGAACTGATGCAACTTTACCAGTGAAAGAGACACCAGCATCAGGCCTCTTCTATCAGAAGTTAACCTGTATTTTCTCTACTGTGAGAATGGCTGTGAGTTAACTAGAGTTTGAGTACCTTTCTGCTTTTCCTTAGAGGAGGAAAGCACGGCACATGTGGTCTCAACCCAAAGAACTAGAAAACAAGACAATGTACTCTGCTTCCTACAAATAGACAATGCTTCAAGTTTGTCTCCTTTTAATACTAACTCAATAGTCCAGTAAATACAGCTAATAGCAGGCACTTACTGACACCAATCCAATGTTCTCTGAAGTACCAGGGAGACTGAGTTTTAAACAACAGAGCCAAAACATATTGTTCCTTGTATGGTATAATTACTAAAATCAGTGTACAACTCAATAGTTTTCTTAAAATATGCTTACAAAATAAAATGACCTGTCCTGCAGCCAAAGATAACTAGTACTGCCATATATTAGGAATCAGAGTGCAAGGGGTAAACATGACAATGTCCCTATTATTAAAAAAAAAAACAAAAAAAAAGTGTTAGTCCAGTTCTTCACTCAAATATCTGGTCTTTCACTGGCATACTTTTATTTAAAGGTTAAATCAGAAGTGGGAAGGGGGAGACGTTAGTCTCAGATTGGGAAAAGCTGCCAAAACTGAACTATTGAAGCAAATGCCAGGCCAGGCAGTGGGCCAGTTCACTTATCCTTACTAGCCACCTGCAGGCTGTATTATCAAAGCCCCTGAAGTTTACTATTGCAGTTTAATATCCCTTCTTTATGATATAGAAAAAAAGCAGTTGATGTAAAACAATTTTGACACCAAGTTTCTCCCTGACGCTCAGCATTGAAATCCATTCATGTCTGCATGGGAATAGGTTGTGGGACAATTTTTTTTCTCTACCAGTAACAAAGCAGATGCTCATGCATATATGTAACTTCTCATTGTTATCATGGGGAAAAAAAAAATTGCCTTTTGCATGAGAAATAGACAAGGTAAAAGAGGCATTGCATCAGATAACGTATTAAATAACCACATCCTAAGAGGAGAAAGTGTAACACCACTGACTTCAGCAGAATTGAACCAAGCAGCTTATTTGCATGCTGGCCTCAGCAGCTGTGGAAAGGTCTCACAGGACAATAACATGTAGATGACAGTACCAAACCAAGTCACTGTGGTGGTTTAACCACAGTAGGACCATGCAGACCTACTCTCATTCCCCCAGCCTGGTGAGATGGGATGGGAGACACAACATAGGGGCACGGGATTAGGAATGAGGACAGGGATGGCTCACTCACCAGTTATGGTCACGGGCAAAACAGACTTAACTTAGGGACAAAAAAATAAATTTAATTTGTTGCCATTCATCTGAGTAGCACAGTGAGACATAACAGCTACACCTTCAAGACACTTTCCCCCCACCCCTCCCTTCTTCTCAGGCTCAAATAACTTTGCTCCTGATTTCTCTACCTTCCCCCGGAGTGGCACAGGGGACAGGGAATTAGGGTTGCCATCAGTTCACCTCTGATACTCTTTCCAGCCTGAAAGTCCAGGAAAAAGATGTTAGAGAGCAAGCTTCCCATGGAATCATGGACCTCTTTGGTCTCAGTTCCCAGCTGCAGCACGGGGACATCCATGGGCTGCAGATGGGCCTCCAGTCCAGCGCACCTCGTCACCCCCAGCTCTGGGGGTCTGTCCCCTCTCTGTCATTGAGCATCTCTCGAGGTCTCCATTCCAGTCACACTTGCCCTTGGGCTCAACTTTTCTGCTCCAGTGTGGAGTCCTCCATGGCCTACACATGGATCTCTGCTCCGTCATTGAACTTCCCCCTCCTTCCTTCTGGCAACGAAGCTCTCTCTGTTTAGGTTGATGGTGGTCTTTTGTTCAGGTCAATGGCCTCTCTTCCAGGTTCTCTCCACCTTCTTCTTTTCAAGACAGACTTTCCCCTCACAAATATGGATTTGCAGAGGCATTTTTCTATTGCTAATTGGCTCAGCCTGGGCAGAGGTTTGTGGGGGAGGTACGCCTTGGAGTCACGGGAGCTGTCGCTTCTCGCAAGGTAGCCCCTTCCCCCACTACCAAAAATGCCCCCTCCCACACACACAAACCCAACACAATTACACATATTGATACCCTTCAGATTTTGAAACACAATTCAAGATAATAGTCCTCGACTACTGCCTTTCCCAGGACACAACTCTATGTTTTGAATTATATGTTATGTTATGCAAATGTTATTGCAGAACCACTCCATCATCTTTGAAAAGTCATGGAGGATGGCAGAGGTGCCTGAGGACTGGATGAAAGCAAATGACACTGTAGTCTTCAAAAAGGGCAAGAAGAACCTGGGAAACTACAGGCCAGTCAGCCTCACCTCCATCCCTGAGAAGGTGATGCAACAGTTCATTCTGGAGGCCATCTCTAAACATGTAGAGGAAAATAAGGTTTCCGGGAATAGTCAACATGGGCATGGAGGATGGCAGAGGTGCCTGAGGACTGGATGAAAGCAAATGACACTGTAGTCTTCAAAAAGGGCAAGAAGAACCTGGGAAACTACAGGCCAGTCAGCCTCACCTCCATCCCTGAGAAGGTGATGCAACAGTTCATTCTGGAGGCCATCTCTAAACATGTAGAGGAAAATAAGGTTTCCGGGAATAGTCAACATGGGTTCACTAAGGGGAAATTATGTTTGACCAATTTCATAGCCTTCTACGATGGCATGACTGGCTGGGTGGATGACGGGAGAGCAGTGGAAGGTGGCTACCTTGACTTCAACAAGGCTTTTGGCCCTGTCTCCCATAGCATCCTCATAGGTAAGCTTAATAAGTATGGGTTAGATGAAGGGACAGTGAGGTGGGTGAAGAACTGTCTCAGTGGCAGAGCTCAGAGGGTTTTAATCAGTGGTGCGGAGCCTAGTTGGAAGCCTGTGGTTAGTGGTGTTTTCCACTAGGGTACCCACAAGGGTCAGTACTTGGTCCAGTCCTATTCAAGATATTAATCAGTGACTTGGATGAAGGGACTGAGTGTACCCTCAGCAAGTTTGCTGATGACACTAAACTGGGAGGAACAGCTGATACACCAGAAGTCTGTGCTGACATTCAGTGAGATCTGGATAGGCTGGAGAGCTGAGCAGAGAGGAACCTGATGAAGTTCAATAAGGGCATGTGTAGGGTCCTGCACCTGGGGAGGAATAACCCCAGGCACCAGTACAGGTTGGGGGCTGATCTGCTGGAAAGCAGCCCTGCAGAGAAGGATCTGGGAGTACTGGTGAATGACCAGGTGACCATGAGCCAACAATGTGCCTTTGTGGCCAAGAAGGCCAATGGTATCCTGGGGAGTATTAAGGAGAATATGACCAGCAGGTCAAGGGAGGTGATCCTTCCCCTTTACTCTTCCTTGGTGAGGCTGCATCTGGAGTATTGTGTCCAGTTCTGGGCTCCTCAGTTCAAGAGAGATAGGGAACTTCTGGACAGAGTCCAATGGAGGGCTACTAAGATGATTAAGGGGTTGAAGCATCTTTCTTACGAAGAAAGAGAGAGAGCTGGGTCTGTTAGCCTAGATAAGAGAAGATGGAGAGGGAACCTTAGTAATGTTTACAAATATCTAAAAGCTAGTTGTCAAGAGGATGGGGCCAGACTCTTTTCAGTGGTGGCCAGTGATAGGACAGGGGGGAACAGGCACAAGCTGGAACACAGGAGGTTCCACTTAAACATGAGAAAAAACTTCTTTACTGTGAGGATGACAGAGCACTGGGACAAGGTGCCCAGAAACGTTGTGGAGTCTCCTTCTCTGGAAATGTTAAAAACCTGCCTGGATACAATCCTGTGCCACTTGCTCTGGGTGAACCTGCTTTGACAGGGAGGTTGGACTAGATAATTTCCAGAGGTCCCTCCCAACCCCAACCCAGGGCCTTTCTGATAGTCAGAGATCCTCTGAAAACTAAGATCTTGAAGATTTTATCATGTTTCAATACTCAAGTGCAACAAAACATGTGAATCAGTGTTTTGCTTGTTCTTATTTGAAATACCTTTTTTTTTCTTTATAGCCAAAGGATCAGACATCCAGTATTTTATGGGATTATTTCTTTTTTTTTTAGTCACATGGACTGTTATCATCTCTAGGACTGATTTAGTACTGTTATAGTTGTAACAATCTTTGAATATTATTAGCGCAACAAGCTCTATAAGGAAAGATCATATATGTTACGTAGACTAACTGACATATTTGGAAGAAAAAAAAAAACCAGACCAGCTGCAAATCTGTCTTCTGAAAGGGCTCATCTGTTATTTTTGACTACACCAGCCACTCTGTGGTGAAAGACAAAAGTTCTGCTACAAACTTTGACCACTGACGCTTGTAATGTAAACACTTGGAGTCTAGATTTCTTTCCTTTGGCAAGCAGAAAAAAGAGTCAAAGAGGAGGAAGTAAAGGTAAAAGTAGGTAGGTTGGTAAGCATTGATTTTCCTGAACTGGGGCATGAACACCTTCCTTTCTCTCACAGTTTTGGGACTACTTAGGATCTAGTTAGGATCTAGTCCTTGGTTGTATTTTCTATGCAAAATAAACTTGTCTTAATACTAGCATGAAGGACAAGGCCCTAGAGAATACTTGGGGCATCTGGTCCAAACTCTGAAAACCTAGCAAAAAAAGAAACAGTGGAGAAGAGCCAGAAGTGGCTCAACATCAATGTTCTTTTTTTTTTCTTTTTTTTTTTCTTTTTCTGTGCTACTCTTCATTTTTTCTGGGTTGGTACGTTCAGATATTTCACATGACAGCTGTAGCTCAGAAAAACAAAATAATGAATGCAAAGTGTTGTTTCCTGAGAGTGTGACTAGGTCAAGAAGTCACTTGTACCATACGCTCTGTCCCCTGTTAACATCTCCTCCAGTTTGAAAAACATTGTTAGCACCTGCATTCTAATATCAAGGGCATAACCTTATAAGGATCTTCCCCAAGTAGGTAAAAGCAACAGTGACAGAAGAGAGAGTGAAGAACCTTGCTTGACCACAGTGAGATGGGATAATGCATCTCAGGACCTGTCTTCACAAGGAAGTTTACATTGTAATAATAAAAGTTTGCTTGGCCTAAGGGTTACTACCATTTGGGTGCACAAAGTATTTGCTGAATTTGGACAATTCTAACTGCATTTTCCTGCTCTTTGTCATGCTATATTTTTGGTGGCAAAAACTCAGACAAAGCTATTAAAACCAAAACAAGATCTTCAGAACTTCAGAAGATTGTACCTATTTGCAAGATTAATTATGAAATTTTTTGAGAATAAAAGATTTTCATGGTATGAACAGCATGGTCCAAGTTAATGCCTGCCGTAAAAGGATGCAGCTCCATCAACCTCAGCAGCATCAACCACAGCTGAATTTTCCATCCCATCTCATTTAGCAAAAATGCAGTTACACTTCAAATTTTGCTGGTGTGGTTCTATCAAGAGAGACCTAAATAAATAATTTTTAAATATATATTTATATATTATTATCTACAAAGGCATTTTCTTGTTAATTTTGTCAGCCCAGACACTACATAAAGCTGACTTTCACAGGGATATGTGTATTTGCAGGTCAGGTTCATCAAACATTCATTGTTCAATACTGCGACAGCCAGTAGCAGGCATACATACTCTTCCCTTGTTTGGTTTTCTGATACAACCAAGTACTGTTTGTCTGTAACTGAATTTGGCACTCTTTCAGCAAGGTTATATATTTTCTTACTATCAAATAAAACAATAAAGAAAAACTGTACAAACTCTAATGCTAGTTTTTAACCTCAATTAGCAATGTAAAAACACTTTATTTTCCAAAACAACCACTAAAAAATAGCCAAAATTAATTTTTTATTATTAATTCTAACAGATTTTAAAATCAGAAAATTGTGCCTGTGAGAGCAGTTTCTGATCCCTACACTAGTGATAAAGCAACCACTCACCACAATAGGTATTATATACTCAGGTGTGGTAGCACTGCCAGGGCAAGGTTAAATATTTCTGGCCTATCAAGTGTACCCACACAGTAGGACCAGCCAGTGTGTACTGCTGCAAAGTGCAGAAACCATTCAGTGCAGGCAGGGTCAGTCCTTGCACAGCTTTGGAAGCTCTGTCTGCATTTCAGTCCTCAGGCCTGAATACATTGTACATTTGCTAAGTGCGGGAAATCTAAAGGCTGAAGTGTTAGTGACTTGGGAGCAGGCAGATCAAAACTTGGGGCAGGATAGTACATGTGGAAACAGTTAGAAACCTTTTCATACAAAGAGAACAAGAGAAATGTGACCTGTTTGGAACAAATCACTCCGCCTTAACAGAGACTATAGCTGTCCCATGCAACTCGGACACAATTATGAGGATGACAGCAACACAAGTAAATTTGCCAAATGAGATGTGCATTTCTGAGAACAATGCACACCCACAATTTGATCTGTGGTTTAACTCTACATATAGTATAGAGTTATCAACAGTTGTAACAGTGGTCGAAAGTACTGGAAAAAAAACACTAGTAACAAATCAAAAGATCACATTTAAAAGAATTTTAGGTGTCTAAAGATCACAAAAGTGTCTGAGGAAAGTCAACAAGTGCTGAAATTCCACAGCTGAATTTGTGTACTGGCTGAAGCCACAAAGAAGTACATAAGTAGGCTGCCTGTTATTTTTTGTAAATTCCACATTGTACTTTTTCAATTTTTCAAGACAACTCTGTGATATTTCAGTGCACTGATTAGCATTCACTAGGACTTCTCTCTGTTTCTCTATTAGCAGCCAACCCACAACCACAAACTAACAAAAGGAAAACCAAAAATAGAATGAGTGGAGCACTGAGGAAAGAAGCATAATGTGGTTGAGACAAGTTTAAGTTAGGATTCTCTTGAGGGTGACATTGGAAAAATATTTTTCAATTCTTACCTAAAACCATGAATTTGGAAAAAACCAATACAGTTACATATTTTAGTCAATATGAAAAGTAAAAATAGAAACTATATAGTAGTACCAGGAGCTAGGAGACCAACAATCCATTTTAGGTTCAAAATGTACAAGAAAATATTTCTTTCTCACTCATTCTCTTTGAAAAAGAAAAGAATCACACAGCTCTGCTAATAAATAAATAAATAAACACATGCATGCATGCATGCATAAAATGTGCAAAGTCTAATTGCAGAGAAACCCTTCACTTCAGTATCCTAGTTCAGCTGAGTAAAGCACAGGACTAAAGATTTTCTCATAAGCTCAAAACTAGACACAGGCTTAAGTACCTTGTTAAACTGAGACATCTGTTCTCCTTAACATCAGACTACAAAGAGAACTTTCCCCTTTGTTTTGTGAAATGACCCGAACAGAAGAGGAAAAGCTATTGCCTCTAGAAGTCCCATAATTTCACTCTGTATTCAGACACTGACAATTTCCTTGAAAAGTCATTCAGTTTTCATTCTTGATCTTGAACTGCTACAGGTCACATTCTGCTTTCAATTACTCCATCACCATTGTCTTCTTGAAATACTTGAACAATTATTCTCCTAAGCGTTACTCTAAAACTTCAGGATATGCCAGTGAAAAATAAGAAAAGAAAGGCATATGAAACTTTGAAATCTCCACAAAGTACAAGTATCATCACGGTCTCGTTCAGAATTAGGTTTCAAAACCTAAATGTACTGCTTCCACTGAACACCTGCAAAATCCCAATTACTGCCTCAGGTTTGAATAATAGCTCTGTTGTGACTGTTGTTGAAAGGACCTCTGCGGCATCCTGAGAAGCAATGATGACTTTCGAGAACCGACGTATGTGCCATAAAACCACTCTCCCATGTACTGTGCTTTATGCATGGAAACAAATGTGTTCATGTTTGATGTCTTCAAGAGCAAGTTCTGTCTCTGCAGAGAAAGAAAAGGATTTCAATTCCTGTAAGGGAGACAAGAAAGCCGAACAGGTGGGTTTTAGAAGGTCTGAACCATATTTTAGAGTGTTCCCTGCTCCAGCTACAGTTAGATTATTATAAGAACTGACTGTGCCACCAAAGCATTTTCATGACCTACAAATTACCCCAGCTTTAAGAGCTGGTGTATCCTACACTGCAAGAGACTCTGAGTGGAAATATGCCTACAAGAGACATCCAGGCATTTTTATAAACTCTTTAGGCTTCTGGTGTCTTGTGGTATCATATATGAACAATCAAATCAGTTCTGATTTGAACGCTGTCACTTGGATTAGGGTTTATCTATCGCATGGTAGCACTGAGTTAGCAGGCCGCAGAGATGAATAGAAGTACTGATTGCTGAACTGACAGCCTTGAAGATGAGTAGCATTATTTTATCACATCCTTCTTTGCAGCATGTGCCAGTGGGTTTTAGCTGTCACATTTTTTAAAATTATCAAGCCTCAGAGTAAGTAACAGAGCTAGTTCCTTAGTGCATAAGAGTCCCCTTCTCCCCTGATCCTATCAAAGCTGCTGGCTTTTATTTTGTGAAATTGTTTATTTGTAGGTTAATTTGAATAAACAAAAGACTTTGTTCTGCAAACCACAATAAGGTTACTAATTTAGTGGATTTTAAGTGTCTTGCTTTCCAGTGCACCTCTTGTTGCCATCGTGCCTTTACAAAAGAAATAAATCTCAGCAGAAATATTTAAACTCATCTGTGAAGGTAAAAGCTGTATGTGTTTTTAAGCCACCTTCCTCATAACACCTCTTAAGGCTTGTTTACTAGAGACACTTCCAGATTGCAATGTGGTTTCTCACATACCATCCTGCAGCTTGCCTACAGGTGTATGTCACGTGCAGTTGTCATTTCTCATTCAGCTTTCCCCGATGTACCCACCTGCCTTCTGCCCCCCAGGTCTCAGACTCTAAAGACTACTCTTGGCAGTGTTATAAAAGGCCAAAAAAGTTGCCAGAAAGCTCAAAGCACTGACTGAACAACTATTGCTTGCTGAGTCTGGTCAGGACAAGGACAGGAGAAGGTCACCAGCAGTAGCAAGTGATTAGACCCAGCGACCACAGGAACTATCCTATCCTAGGAACCTATCTCCTTCCCACAGGGGAGTCTTACCCCTACTCCAGGTCCCTGGAGGTGGTGTGACCAGTGTAGCTGCAGCAGGGTGCTGTTAAAGCTCTACATGACGCTGGGGGAAGAGGCACATTCCTCTGAGCTCCATACTGATGCATGACCCACCAGCCCTGCTCGCCAGGCACAGCACAGGGAGATGCAGAGCTGTGGTGCTGGAAACCCTTGCAGGCCTCAGCCCGGCTCTCTGCCCTTTCTAATCAGTCAGACTGACGGTGTGTTAAATCTGTAAACAATAGACTGCACAGAAAGAACCTGTTAAATGAATCAATTGGTTTCCATTTGATGTGTAATGCACTGCCATTTGCTGTCACCTTATCCCGCTTACAGCAACCCACCCCAAACCTGTCCCGGTGCAAAGTACACATCAAGGCCAAAACATCTAAATCTCCCTTCCTACTAACGATCCATCACAAGTAACAAAATTGCATTCGTTAACAAACAGATAATTCTAGGTTTTCAAAAAATTTTGTGAATGTACCCTTCCTTCAACTACTCCTCTAAAATAACAAAAAGTACTGCCTCCAGACACTAGAATTATAGATGCCCCAAGGAAAAAAAAATCAGTGAAAATCAGGAACTCTCAGCCCTTGCAGGTTAAGGTACTTGGAGAACTTTCTCTCTACCACTTCTTATGAGCAGTATCCAAATATTCAACACCCCAAAACATAAAAACTGAGTGTTTAATTACTTCATTTATCATTATTTAATTTCTATAGAAAGCAATTTAATTCTTATACTTCCTAATAAATAAGTATTTTATCATCTCTCTCACTTGTCCTGAATTAGACTGCACAGATGCCTCCACGACACTAGATCAAATGTCATGATATTTCTTACCAAAAAGGGCACTGCAGCTGAAGATATCAGGAACTGCATTCACATTAAAATAGATTCTTTTAGCGTTTGTGCTCAAAAAGATAGCATTTTATAACATTCTGTCATTTTTATAATCTTCTTAGGATTAAGAAGGACTCTGCCCCATTAGTGGTCAATGGGGCAGAGTCTAGTTGGAGACCTGTGTCTAGTGGAGTCCCTCAAGGATGAGCACTAGGACCAGTATTATTCAACATATTCATAAATAACCTGGATGAGGGAACACAGTGCACTGTCAG